>NC_057802.1:562595845-562646639 GCF_018294505.1 Triticum aestivum
GGCGGCAGCGCGCGGCGGGCGGCGGCGTCGGCGGCGGGGTGGGAGGAGAAGGGCGCGAGGACGAAGTGAGTAACGGGCAGGGGGTACGTGCCGTTAGTCAAGTGCCTTCTTTGCCGTCCGCCAGCCTTTGCCGTCCGCCTTTTTGCCAGACGGCAAAGAGGTGGGCCGTTATGATTTTTTCAAACGAGCGGGGGGTGGGGGCCACCACACTCTTTGCCGTCCGCTGGCAGACGGCAAAGAGCTGGCAGATGGCAAAGAGCTTCTTTGCCGTCAGCCTTTTCTTTGCCGTCTGTTTATGTGTAGCTGATGGCAAAGAGCTTCTTTGCCGTCAGCTAGCAGACGGCAAAGAGCTGGCAGATGGCAAATTAGCTGATTCCAGTAGTGCAAATTGCATGTCCGAGCCGACGTGAAGCCGGTCAAGCAGCCCCTTCGCCGACTGTCAGAAGAGAAGCGAAGAATCGTAGGAGAAGAGATAGCCCGGCTCCTTGCCGCCGGCTTTATTATGGAAGTATTTTTTCCAGAGTGGCTGGCCAACCCAGTCTTGGTTTTGAAAAAGAATAACAAGTGGCGTATGTGTATAGACTACACTAGCCTGAACAAGGCCTGCCCCAAGGATCCGTTTGCTTTGCCACAGATTGACCAAGTGATAGACTCCATAGCCGGATGCGAGCTGTTGAGTTTTTTGGATGCCTACTCTGGGTACCATCAAATCAAGTTGGACCCAGCAGACCGACTGAAGACTGCCTTCATCACACCATTCGGAGCTTTCTGTTACCTGACTATGACATTCGGCCTGAGGAATGCCGGTGCCACTTTTCAGCGTTGCATGCAGAAATGCCTGCTCAAGCAACTCGGCAGAAATGCCCATGTCTATATAGACGACATTGTGGTGAAGACAGAGAAGCGCGACACCTTGCTGGAAGATCTCAAAGAAACATTCGCCAACTTGCGCCGATTCCAAATCAAGCTCAACCCCGAGAAATGCGTGTTCGGAGTACCAGCCGGCCAGCTACTAGGCTTCCTGGTCTCCGAACGCGGCATCGAGTGCAACCCTGTGAAGATCAAGGCCATCGAGAGGATGGAGATTCCCACCAAATTGCGAGATGTGCAGAAGTTCACCGGGTGCCTGGCCTCCCTGAACCGCTTTATCAGCCGACTAGGAGAGAAGGCTCTCCCCCTGTACCGACACATGAAGAAGTCCACTCACTTCGAGTGGAATGACCAAGCCGACCAAGCCTTCCATGAGCTGAAGAAGATGCTGACCACTCCACCTGTCCTGGCAGCGCCGACTGAGAAGGAGCCCATGCTCCTCTACATTGCCGCGACTAGCCGAGTGGTCAGTACAGTTGTCGTGGTCCAGCGCCCGGAAGAAGGTCGAGCCCAGCTAGTTCAAAGGCCGGTGTATTACCTAAGCGAAGTACTATCCAACTCAAAGCAAACCTACCCGCACTATCAGAAGATGTGCTATGGGGTGTACTTCGCCGCCAAGAAGCTGAAGCCCTACTTCCAAGAGCATCCCATTATGGTCGTGTGCACCGCCCCGCTCGCCGAGATCATAGGCAGCCGGGATGCATCCGGCCGGGTGGCTAAATGGGCCATTGCATTGGCACCATACACGATCTTCTACCAACCCCGCACCGCATCAAGTCCCAAGCATTGGCCGACTTCCTCGTCGACTGGGCCGAGACCCAGTACCTACCGCCGGCTCCCGACTCTACCCATTGGCGGATGCACTTCGACGGGTCCAAGATGCGCACCGGCTTGGGAGCCGGCATCGTCCTCACTTCTCCCAAAGCGCGACAAACTCAGATACATGCTGCAAATCCACTTCGCCGCCTCCAACAACGTGGCCGAGTACGAGGCGCTCGTACATGGGCTCCGGCTAGCCAAAGAGCTCGGCATACGCCGGATCCTGTGTTACGATGACTCAAACTTGGTGGTCCAGCAGTCGTCTGGCAACTGGGATGCCAAGGACGCGAACATGGCGAGCTATCGTTTCCTCGTCCAGCAGATCAGTGGGTACTTCGAAGGGTGCGAGTTCCTTCACGTGCCAAGGGCCGACAACGACCAAGCGGATGCCCTAGCACAGATCGGCTCCACCCGACAGGCCATACCGACCGGCGTCTCCCTCCAGCGCCTCCTCAAGCCGTCCATCAAGCTATCTCCAGAGTCAGACTCTATCTTCGTACCGCCTGTGCCAGATGCAGCCGGATCCGACTAGAGGAACCCCGCAGGCGGCACGGGGACTTCGACAACTGGCCCGCCGACTGCCGTAGTCGCACCCGGCACGGGGACTTCAGAACCCGGCCCGGGGACTGCAGCAACACAAGAAGCGGTGGCCGACTCCAATTTCACGCCACCCGACCTACCCACCCGAGTCATGGTGGCTACACTAACAGAAGAAGAAGTCACAGCTCCATCTTGGGCCCAGCCCATCCTCAGATTCCTAGTCAGCAGAGAGCTGCCGGCTAATGAGATCTCAGCAAGACTAGTGCAACGACGAGCCGGAGCATATGCAATAATCAACAGAGAGCTTGTTAAGCGCAGCGTCACTGGAGTCTTCCAGCGTTGTGTCGAGCCAGAAAAAGGAGTGGCAATCCTCAAGGATATCCATCAAGGCGAATGCGGCCACCACGCAGCCTCAAGATCAGTTGTGGCCAAAGCTTTCCGCCACGGCTTCTTTTGGCCGACTGCTTTGGAAGATGCCAAAGAGATAGTCAAGAGCTGCAGAGGATGCCAAGTCTTCAGTTCCAAGCAACACCTGCCAGCTTCTGCACTCAAGAACAGTCCCCTCACCTGGCCCTTTGCCGTCTGGGGACTAGATATGGTGGGTCCTTTCAAGACAGCCCGCGGCGGCTTGACACATCTGCTCGTCGCCGTGGACAAGTTCACAAACTGGATCGAAGCGAAGCCAATCAAGAAGCTGAACGGGCCGACTGCCGTAACATTCATCGCCGACATCACTACTCGGTATGGTGTACCGCACAGCATCATCACCGACAACGGCACAAACTTTGCCAAAGGAGCACTGGCACGTTTCTGCGCGACGCAGGGCATCCGACTGGACTTAGCGTCCGTTGCCCACCCGCAGTCAAACGGCTAGGTCGAGCGAGCAAATGGACTCATCCTCTCCGACATCAAGCCCCGACTGGTTGTACCACTGGAGCGATCGGCCAGCTAATGGCTCGATGAGCTGCCGGCTGTCCTCTGGAGTCTGCGTACTACCCCCAACAAGTCAACCGGCTTCACTCCGTTCTTCCTTGTATATGATGCCGAGGCTGTCATCCCAACCGACATCGAGTTCGACTCGCCTTGGGTCACCATGTACATGGAGGCGGAGGCCAAGGAAGCAAGAGAAGACGGCGTCGACCTACTAGAAGAAGGCCGGCTGTTAGCACTCAGCCGGTCCGCCATCTACCAGCAAGGGCTGCGCCGCTACCACAACCGCAAGGTCAAGCCAAGATCCTTCCAAGAGGGCGACCTTGTGCTTCGGCTGATCCAGCGAACAGCCGGCCAACACAAGCACTCGGCCCCTTGGGAAGGCCCCTTCGTCATCAGCAAGGCACTAGGCAACGACTCCTACTACTTGATCGACGCGCAAGAACCAAGAGCACGCAAGAGGGATGACTCCGGCAAGGAGTCGGAGCGACCATGGAACGCGAACCTCCTGAGAAGATTTTACAGTTGAAAGCAGTATGTATCATGCTACCCTTTTGTATTAAGTACGAAACAACAGGCTCCCCGAGGAGCACTCGGGGACTGCCTTTATTTATGGATGAGTGACGAGTGTCATATCCATGAATGTATTATTACGTTTGATTTCTTGTCTGGCACCGGGTTCGACTAGTCGGCCCGGGGACTGGCCGCCTTAAGCTATATTAAAAGTTCTACCTGAAGTCAGACAAGTAGTGTGCCGGCTCCCGAGTCCTCTCTTGTTGAAAGTCGCAGCTCGAAGAACCGACTGTCCGACTAGCAAGAGCAAAGGCAGAAAGGATGCCCACACGAAAAACGGCTAAGGACTAATGAACTCATATAGCGAAAAGACGGGCCCCAACCACGCTTGCCGGCTGTCAGAACAGCCGGCTGGCCGGCTTCCCAAACACTTAGCTATAATCCAACAAAGCTAGAGTACTTGCCCTCCCAATTGGCCAAGCACTTCTCCAGCCACAGATTGCAGAGCAACTGTCTGACTAGGGAGGCGGCAACCAAGGGAGGGCGGCAAAGGAAATAGCAGAAGGATGAAAAGCAAAGAACGAGGAAAAGCCAAACGCATGCATAGTCATATATACATATAAAGCCCCCAACAGGCCAGCAATCGACATAGTTCGAATACACCCCCAGTGGGTGGAATTGTGCAAACTTAACAGAATATTGTTCCAAAAGTGACAAGACAGGAAAACAAAACATAGCAAACTAGACTAAAGGCGCGGTGCGGGAGCCGGGTTGGTCGGTGGAGACGGCGTCACCGGCTGAAGGAGTGGCCGGCTGGCGGGTCTCGGCCTGGTCACCACCGGTGGCAGGCGACGCACCCGCGCGTGACGTGGTGCTGGAGGCGCGGTCAGGCTGAGGCTGTCCGGCCGCTCCACCAGCCGGCCCGGCGTCTTCACCCTCCTCCTCCTCCTCTTCGCCCTCGTCGCTGGAGTCGATCTCCTCCGCCGAGTCTTCACCGTCTGCCGGGTTCAGCCCGAACCACTCCTCCGGCTGGGCAACACCGTTGTCATCTACCTCAGGGGCGAAGGCGCTGGTGTCGGTGTAGTCGGCGATCGCCGAAGCCCGCCGGATGATAGCCGGCCGCGCCGGCTCCAGCTCCGTGTCGGCCTGCTGCCGCCAGGTAGCCAGCTGGTCCAGACTCAGGCCGGGATACCAGGCCTTGACGAACTCCAGCGCCCGCCTGGCGCCGGACCGAGCCGCCGAAGCCTTCCAGGCCTCAAAGCGGCCGACTGCCAACTCCAGCCAGTCGGCAGTCCGACTGGGGGTGCGGAGAACCACTTCGCCGGGCCAGAGGGCGGCCCATACTTGCGCCCCGGCACACTGAAGCCGGTGGAGCAGTCGGTGAGCCGGCTGGAGACGGGCCTGGATCGCCAAGAGCTGCTCCTCCAGCGAACGGCCCGCGTTTGGTGCAATTTCGGCACGAGCCTGCCTTCGTGCTTGGCGGCGGGCCTCGATGATCTGGTTGGCGGCAGTAGAGTAGCCAGGGAAGTACTCTGTGCAAGAAAGAAAGAGAAAGAAGAGAAAACACCAAGTCAGAAAACGAGCCAAAAGCGGCATACGGCAAGAAAGGACGAAGAAGTAGGCGGCTTACCTTCAACCAAATCTTCGATCTGGCCATAGCCATTGATTAGAGTCTGTTTTTCTTCGGCCTAGCCAGCCGCCTCTGTCTCGTACTCGGTCTGGAGGGCGGCTTCGCTGTCCTGCACCGCCTTCAGAGCCGCCTTGTGGCTCTCTTCCTGGTCGGCCAACCTCTTGGCCAGGCGGTCACGTTCCTGCACCAAGGCGGCAAACTCGGCCTCTTTGGGACGAAGGGCAGCCTGAGAACCTCCCAGCTGCGCCCTCAGGCTGGCGTTGGCCGCTTCAAGGACGGCAGAAAAAGAAGAAGCAATAAGAGGAAGTCGTCAAGGAAGATCCGACCCGACTGCTCAGCAGTCGGCCCGAATCTCGGGGACTACACCCAGTGGGTGCGCTGACGCGCCCCCACGTGAGATAAAGGACGAAGCACTTACCCCGGCTCTCAGTTAGGTCGGCGGTTTTCTGGGTCAGCTCCCGAGCCTGGGAGTTGAAGGAAGCCGCGCGAAGATTGTGGTAGTCCTGCAAGACAGGCAGAAGATCGAAGTAAGAACAAGAATAGGAAAGCTAAATCCACTAAGAAGTTCCAAGCCGCCTGCTCAGCAGCCGACTCGGAACTCGGGGACTACACCCAGTGGATGCGCTGACGCACCGCCACGGAAGAAACCAAGATCAAGAAGAAGCAAGATAAGAAGACTAACCCGGATGGCCGCTCGCGTCGCAAGGAATTCGTCGGTGTATCGCCTCAGCGCCGTAGCCTGGGCCTGGAGCCGGGTCCGGACGTCCTGCGCGGCCACGTTCATCACGGCCGTCCCTCCGCCCGGCGTCCACCCCGAGGTGGCGCTGGCCACCTCCACATCATGGGCCGACGAGCTGGAGCCCGCGGCCGGCTGCGGCTCCGACGCAGCCTTCTCCTGACGCAGCCTTCCCCGCGCGCCGGCTCGGCGGTGTCCGGACCGCCAGCTTAGTCCTCGCGGCCGGCTCGCCCCCCGCCGACTGCGCAGGCGGCAGATCAGGCTTGGGCTTGGCCGCGGCGTCAGCACGCCCCTTCGCCGCCTCCTCCTCCTGCGCCGCCTTGGCGGCAGCCGCCTTCAAAGCCTCCGCCTCCCGCGCCTCCCGCTCCTCCCGTGCCTCCCGCGCGTTCCGCTCCGTCGCCGCCAGAAGATCGGCACGGGGGTCCACCCGGCGAGTGGTGCTCCCGGATCCTCCCAGCGACCCAACGACGGAGGCGGCAGCAGCCCGCTCGAGCGACAATGGAGCTCTGGTTGTTTGGAGAAAAAGACAAGGATTCAGGAGCAACCAGAGAAAAAAAAAGAGAATGTACGAAGGAGTATGTACTTACGCCGACACCGTCTGTGGTTGCTTCACCGCCTTGCGGAAGCGGGCCGCCTTCGCGGCCGCTTCCTCCCGCCTAGTCGCCGCTGCCCCGCCTCGGGGCTTCTTCGGCCGACTGCCGAACAAACCCTGCGCGGCACGACGCTTTTGCCCCCTGCCCCGAGCAGGCGGCGCAGTAGAGGAACCCGCGCCGTGGCCAGACGCCGGCTGACGGCGTGGGACGACTTCAGCCTCGTCGTCGTCCAGCCAGTCGTCGAAGCTGACTCCAAGCCCGGAGCTGCCTGCTTCGCCGCCGGCTTGGCCACCGCCCGCCTCGGTGTTGTCGTCCATAGCGGCCGCCCCCAAGTCGGGGTCCTCCAGATCGTGCTCCGTCCGGTCGGGGACGAATTGGCGCTCCGCGTCCGACCCGCTTGCAGGCCGAAGAAGAGGGCTCTGAAGAGACAAGCCGACTAGTCAGAGTCGGCCAAGAAGAGCTCGGCGACAAACTGAGAGAAGAAGAAGAGACAAGGAGAACATACCGTGGGCGGCGGATTGGCTCGGCAATATGGCTCCTTGCCGAACTGCCACTCTGCGGAGAGTTTCCAGTTCGCAAGGTAGTTCACCATATAGGCCACCTCGTCGTGCGGCATGTCTTTTGTACACATCCGGCTCGGATCGAGCTGGCCGCTCATCTGACAGATCAGATGAGGGCGGCTCTGGAGCGGTACTACCTGGCGCGTGACGAAGGCGGCCAGCAAGTCGGGCCCCGACAAGCCCTCCGACTGGATCATCGCTCGTACTCGGGCGACGGCCGCAGTTCCAGCCAGCGTCAGCGTCACGGCCCGGTAGGACCACTGGGGCCGTCGGCCCGCCGGCGGGCCGGCTACGTAAGCTGGCAGATTGACGTAGTCGCCCTGCGGGGCGACGTTCTTCACGTAGAAGTATGACTTTTGCCATAGCTTCACCGACTGGATCAGTGTGATGACGGGGAAGGGGTTGTCGGCAGCCACCCTCCGCATCGCGATGAAGGCGCCACTCTGAGCCGGCACGCCTTGCATGCGCGTGCCCAGCTTGGACTGGAAGAACTCCCCCCAGAGCTCGTGGGTAGGGAGGACGCCGAGGTAGCCTTCGCACAAGGTGACGAAGGCGGACAGCAGCACCACCGGCTTCGGGGGGAGGTGGTGCGGCTGGAGTTGGTAGAACTCGAGCCAAGAGCGGAAGAAGGCGCTCACGGGCAGGCCGATGCCGCGCAAGAAATGCGAGCGGAAGACTACCCGCTCGCCTTCCTGCGGCTCCGGCGTAATCTCCTTCGCCGGCGCGAGACGGACCTCCACCTTTTCCGCGCCGGGCAGCCGCCGCGTCTTGCGGAGGAATTCGACGTGATCCTCGTGGACGTTGGAGCCGTCCCAATCCCCGCCGTACTGCATCGTGGCGTGGGGCCGGCGAGAACGAGCGCGGCGGCGGAGGAGCGAGTGGTGGAACAGCGCGGCGGCGAGGCGCTGTTGCAAGAAAGGGCAGGAGGAAGAAGATGGTGGAAAGAGGAGGAGCGTGCGAGAGCCTGCCGCTCTCCCCCTCCCCCTACTTATAGCTTCGCAAGGTGAAGCCGGGGAGGCAGGGCGTGGGGTGAGACGTGGGATTAACTGCACCAACTCCCCCCACGGCTCGTGATTATTACGCCCTAAAAGCGTGCCGAAACCGCCGCAGGAAGACGTGCGGGTGGCTTCGGGCCGCAGAGAATCCACGCCTGCGCCCGGGCGTGGGCGTGGCGGGCCCCCGACCTGTGGCGACGTCCCGTCGCGCGCGTGGGCTGGCAGGCTTTTTTGCCACGTGGTTCGCAGGCGGCAAGTGGCCGGCCCGCGGCCCGGGGCGCGCGCTGGCCAGCTCCCGCCCTCCGACTCCCAATTTTTTTTCGCCAAGACGGCGCCCCCAACCAAAGGCAGCTCCCAGCTGCCGGCTCGTCAAGATAGGAAGCTGGTCGAGCTTCTCAACTCCCGCCCAAGCTCGAAGCCCAATCAGCTTCGGGGACTACTGTCGGAGTAAATAGCCACGGGTAGCCTAACCGACTACCCATGGTTCTTCAAAATTTATCAGGCCGATTGAGCCTTCAAGCATTCGAAGCATTGGGCCGAGTTCCCCTGGCCGACTACCGCAGGGGCCGGCTCTCCAAAGGCGACCCGGCCCCCGGTGACCTCCCCCAAGATGGTTGCGAGATGGCCGACTCCAGGAAGCCGGCGCCAAGAGGACCGACTTCCAAGAGGCAGCCATGAAGCACGCCGACTCCACAAAGCCGGCCAAGACCGCACCCACCAAAACTACACCCACATAACGGTGACAAGACGGGGTGTGGCCACAATGCGGCCCACTACCCCCGAAGCCCGAGGCAGGCATGGCCACAGGACGCCGTACGGGTCGGCCATCTCCCGTACGGCTTGGCACTGTAGCCATGCTGGCCTCAACGTCATCCACGACAGACGCCAGTACGGCCCACGGGCGGCGGGCCCCTTTAGCCAGAGAGAGGCGCGAAGGCGGCCCGGCCTCCCCCAGTCGGCCAAGGGCGTAGCCGGCCCCCAGAAGCCGGCTACCCCCTCTCTCGAAGCATGTGCCACATTAAGGAGACAAGACGAGGTAAGGCTACAGTGAGAGCCCTCGAGGCGGCGCATTGTAGCCACGCTTACCTCGACGAAGCCCTCGTCATCAGGGATGGGGCTACAGTAAGCAGCCGCCGACAAGACCCCTAGGCAGTGGGGCCGGCCTGTCGACCAAGAGGCCGGCAGTCGGCGGGCCCCAATGGCCGGCGGAGAAGCCGGCGAGAGCAGACACTGACGACTGGGACCCGCACCCGGCCGGATTACAATTGTACCCCCGGAGGGTAGGCCTATATAAACCCCCCGGGGCACCCATGCAAAGGGTTGGCTTCTTAGAGTTACACACACACCATATAGAGAGGGAAGTGAGAGCCAGCCTTGCTCTTCTTCTCCCTTGAACCCAACAGCTCTAGGAGCATTTGTAGCTACCTTTTCTGATCTAGTGATCATGCGGAGACCCCGCAGAGCAGGACCAGGGGTGTTATCTCCACGGGGAGCCCCGAACCTAGGTAAGATTCGCCGGCGTGCATGTCTTCGCCTCATCCCGTTTCCAGGCACCGGCGACGTCTTACTGGCTCCCACCATGATAAGCCACCCGTTGGCATATGTCGCACCTACCACCCGACACAGCTCCATCAGTGCAAGGCTCAACTGCAGCTCCTCAGTGTGTATGGCAGGTACATCCGAGAAGCACCGCTCTACCTGCAACACAGGCACGGTTGTGCATGCATTGTGTGCATGACAGGTACATATATAAGACAGGCACCGTCGTACATACAACACAACACGGTTACACATGCAGCGCGCATCTCTCCACTGAAACATTAGATCTACTTTATGTCTCTTAACCTTGGTGCCACAGCATTTTATGGTCCTTCGGCCCGTACAAAGCCGCAAAACCACACATTTCCTTCATGACTGCACGCAACACAAAAACAGACAAGCCTACACACGGTGCAAAGACTACAACGGTTGTCTGATAAAGTTTACATAAAACCCAGGCTCAAAAGAACGCAACAACAACTAAAACAAGGCCTGATTTCAGCATCCACACCTGAACGGAACCGTCAAATCCAGGTATTCAACACTCCTCTTTCTTAAATGCGGACGCGCGTGGCTGCAACTTGATGATAATCTAAGACGTGCACGTTTAGAAGCCCTTCTATGCCACTCCAGAACCCTTTGTTGCTTTTCGTAAAATACTCCCGTGAACTCTGCGGGAGGGGAGGTAAACTTAATGGTCATGGTCTCCAGATCCTTTGCACTAAGAACAAAGAACATCACAAATTCAGCGTAACTCCCAGAGCGAACATAATCTTCCAGCGATACTATCTTCAGACAAACGTCGTGATGTTTGAGAAACTGCCGGTACTTACGACGCCATTTGTTTTTTTCACCATGAGAAATCAACGATCCCTAAAATATAAATGATAGGTTGAAAATACTTAGGGTCTATAAAAAGAGATACAGACCATCAAAAACCAAAGGAAACAATTAGTTCTACCACCTCCGTAACAAGAAGTTAGACATAGACTTGTCTATATATGGATGTATACAACAATAAATCATGTGTAGATACAGGTGCATGAATTTCAGTTAAAATGAAGACAAGCATTTCAAAAAGGAACGAGTACTACAGTATGCAAATTTCTGAATATCATCACCTCGACAAACAAGTTCTCCAGTTTTGGAAAGCATTGCAGCAATTCAACGACAGTGTCCACCTTATAATACGTGTAGATAAGAAAGGTCTTGACAGATTGACACATTGTTGTTAGACTGATTGCCTTCAAACCCTTGATGAAAATTAACAGAAGATGGATCACAAAACTAATAGCATAAAGGTTGGATGAAATAAAACTTGTTTCCTCACAAATAAAGTTAAGCGAGAAGTATCATAAAAACTCAATACCTCAAGACACGTGAGACGACATAGATACAGTTTAGACGCAGAGACAACGGTCTCTATTTGAACATGGCATCCTTTTTTGAAAATAGTAAGTAATGTAAAGTCATTTAGTCAGATACTAACTTGTTAGGTCCTCTTAAAAAATTAAGATATTAGTTCTTCATCCTTTACATAGTACCGTCTATCTTCTTCTGCCTAATGTCTACCCCTTTGCTAGTATCGTGAATATAAATCTCCTAATAATCAAATTACGGAGGTAAAAGATTAAAATGACAAAACTATCATGCTACTGGATAAGTTGAATTACCAAAAAATATAGGGAGAACTATTACAGTGAAGCTATTCTCATTATTCATTCTTAACTCAGATACCAAAACTTTGCACAATAATGGAAAACTGTGTTTTCTCCTGACTCTGCATGAAGAGTAGAACATAGACCATCAAATTAATAGAACAAACATCAGAACAAGTACAACTCTGTTCCAGTATTAAGGAAACTCAGTACCTCAAGACACTTCGAGGGAGACACAAACACGAATTCACCCAACGTCTCCAGTTTAGTTGCAGAGACAACGGTTATCGAACAGTCGTCAACCAGACAATCAACAATCAACTGTCGAAGCGAAGAGGCATCCTCAACAATGAGTTCTCCGTGTGGACAACAAATGCCAATGCTTACAAGGTTAGACGAGGTTATTGTGATGCGACGACCTCCTCTATTGCAAACAAGCAGGAGAGACTCAAGTGCAGGGCAACTAGAGTGGATTATGCTTTGCAGCGACGCGTCTGATATATCAACACCCACAAGCGAGAGTCTTTTCACCAGTGGTAGCTTAAGCGTCCCTACGTAATTGTCTGGTATTTGGCAAAGAGCAAAGCCGAGGGTGTGGAGAGAGGAGGAAAACCGAAACACGGACTCCAGTGCCGAGGGCGTAGTTGAAGTGCATAGATCCAATAGAGTTACCTCTTGCATTAGAAATTCTGGGAAGAGGTAGTAGAACTCAAGAACCTAGATATTGTTCAACTTCCAGGATCAGAGCCAGGCATCAACGGTGAAGGGCCTGCACTGTAGGTAGCACGCCGGAATAGAGAGGCGGCTAACCGAGCCAACATGGTCGGACAGAATGGATTCCGGAAGACTGACAACAGGATTTCGACAGAGCCGCGTTCCGGAATAGCATTTGCGAACGGGCTCCTTGGTGAAGGCGCACAGATGAGATATGGTCTCGATATGAACTTTTTCACCATCGTTAAACAGACAAGAGTCAGAGATCTCGCGGCAGTCGAGATTCAGAGGTGTGATGGGCCACAAAGGACGCCAGCGACGTGCGAGGATTCGAGTACGGATGCCATCCTTTATGGGAAGACGAGAGATGATCTCACCTAGGACGTCGTCGGCGAGATCGCTGATGCGCTCCGCACGACATCCCTCTTCTTCCTCATCGGATCGGGAGGGAGCAGGGTCGCCGCTTCCATCCCCTCCGACGACCAGCACACCACAGAAGGAAATATGCCCTAGAGGCAATAATAAAGTATTATTTATTTCCTTATATCATGATAAATGTTTATTATTCATGCTAGAATTGTATTAACCGGAAACATAATACATGTGTGAATACATAGAGAAAGAGAGTGTCACTAGTATGCCTCTACTTGACTAGCTCGTTAATCAAAGATGGTTATGTTTCCTAGCCATAGACATGAGTTGTCATTTGATTAACGGGATCACCTCATTAGGAGAATGACATGATTGACTTGACCCATTCCGTTAGCTTAGCACCCGATCGTTTAGTATGTTGCTATTGCTTTCTTCATGACTTATACATGTTCCTATGACTATGAGATTATGCAACTCCCGTTTACCGGAGGAACACTTTGTGTGCTACCAAACGTCACAACGTAAATGGCTGATTATAAAGGTGCTCTACAGGTGTCTCCAAAGGTACTTCTTGGGTTGGCGTATTTCGAGATTAGGATTTGTCACTCCGATTGTCGGAGAGGTATCTCTGGGCCCACTCGGTAATGCACATCACTATAAGCCTTGCAAGCATTGTGACTAATGAGTTAGTTGCGGGATGATGTATTATGGAACGAGTAAAGAGACTTGCCGGTAACGAGATTGAACTAGGTATCGAGATACCAACGATCGAATCTCGGGCAAGTAACATACCGATGACAAAGGGAACAACGTATGTTGTTATGCGGTTTGACCGATAAAGATCTTCGTAGAATATGTGGGAGCCAATATGAGCATCCAGGTTCCGCTATTGGTTATTGAGCGGAGAGGTGTCTCGGTCATGTCTACATAGTTCTCGAACCCGTAGGGTCCGCACGCTTAACGTTACGATGACAATTTTATTATGAGTTTATGTATGTTGATGTACCGAAGGAGTTCAGAGTCCCGGATGAGATCGGGGACATGACGAGGAGTCTCGAAATGGCCGAGACGTAAAGATCGATATATTGGATGACTATATTGGGACTTCGGAAAGGTTCCGAGTGATTCGGGTATTTTTCGGAGTACCGGAGAGTTACGGGAATTCGTATTGGGCCTTAATGGGCCATACGGGAAAGGAGAGAAAGGCCCCAAAGGGTGGCCGCACCCCTCCCCATGGGCTAGTCCGAATTGGACTAGGGAGGGGGGGCGCCCCCTTCCTTCTTTCTCCTTCCCCCTTCCCTTCTCCTACTCCCACAAGGAAAGGAGGAGTCCTACTCCCGGTGGGAGTAGGACTCCCCCCTTTGGCGCGCCTCTCCCTTAGGCCGGCTGCCTCCCCCTTGCTCCTTTATATACGGGGGCAGGGGGGCACCTCTCGACACACTTGATATACGATATTTTAGCCGTGTGCGGTGCCCCCCTCCACCATATTACACCTCGATAATACCGTTGCAGTGCTTAGGCGAAGCCCTGCGTCGGTGGAACATCATCATCGTCACCACGCCGTCGTGCTGACGAAACTCTCCCTCAACACTCGGCTGGATCGGAGTTCGAGGGACGTCATCGAGCTGAACGTGTGTAGAACTCGGAGGTGCCGTGCGTTCGGTACTTGATCGGTCGGATCGTGAAGACGTACGACTACATCAACCGCGTTGTGATAACGCTTCCCGCTGTCGGTCTACGAGGGTACGTGGACAACACTCTCCCCTCTCGTTGCTATGCATCACCATGATCTTGCGTGTGCGTAGGAATTTTTTTGAAATTACTACGTTCCCCAACAGTGGCATCTGAGCCTGGTTTTATGCGTTGATGCTATGCACGAGTAGAACACAAGTGAGTTGTGGGCGATATAAGTCATACTGCTTACCAGCATGTCATACTTTGGTTCAGCGGTATTGTGAGATGAAGCGGCCCGGACCGACATTACGCATACGCTTACGCGAGACTGGTTTCACCGTTGCGAGCACTCGTTGCTTAAAGGTGACCGGCGGGTGTCTGTCTCTCTCACTTTAGTTGAACCGAGTGTGGCTATGCCCGGTCCTTGCGAAGGTTAAAACAGCACCAACTTGACAAACTATCGTTGTGGTTTTGATGCGTAGGTAAGAACGGTTCTTGCTAAGCCCGTAGCAGCCATGTAAAACTTGCAACAACAAAGTAGAGGACGTCTAACTTGTTTTTGCAGGGCATGTTGTGATGTGATATGGTCAAGACATGATGTGATATAATTTGTTGTATGAGATGATCATGTTTTGTAACCGAGTTATCGGCAACTGGCAGGAGCCATATGGTTGTCGCTTTATTGTATGAGATGCAATCACCATGTAACAGTTTTACTTTATCACTAAGCGGTAGCGATAGTCGTAAAAGCAATTAGTTGGCGAGACGACAACGATACTACGATGGAGATCAAGGTGTCGCGCCGGTGACGATGGTGATCATGACGGTGCTTCGGAGATGGAGATCACGAACACGGTGCTTCGGAGATGGAGATCACACGCACAAGATGATGATGGCCATATCATATCACTTATATTTATTGCATGTGATGTTAATCCTTTATGCATCTTATCTTTCTTTGATTGACGGTAGCATTATAAGATGATCTCTCACTAAAATTTCAAGATAAAAGTGTTCTCCCTGAGTATGCACCGTTGCGAAAGTTCTTCGTGCTGAGACACCACATGATGATCGGGTGTGATAGGCTCTACGTTCAAATACAACGCGTGCAAAACAGTTGCACACGCGGAATACTCAGGTTAAACTTGACGAGCCTAGCATATACAGATATGGCCTCGGAACACGGAGACCGAGTGGTCGAGCGTGAATCATATAGTAGATATGATCAACATAGTGATGTTCACCATTGAAACTACTCCATCTCACGTGATGATCGGACAAGGTTTAGTTGATTTGGATCACGTAATGACTTAGATGATTAGAGGGATGTCTATCTAAGTGGGAGTTCTTAAGTAATATGATTAATTGAACTTAAATTTATCATGAACTTAGTCCTGATAGTATTTTGCAAATTATGTTGTAGATCAATAGCTCGTGTTGTTGCTTCCCAGTGTTTATTTTTGATATGTTCCTAGAGAATAATTATGTTGAAAGATGTTAGTAGCAAAGATGCGGATTGGATCCGTGATCTGAGGATTACCCTCATTGCTGCACAGAAAAATTATGTCCTTGATGCACCGCTAGGTGACAGACCTATTGCAAGAGCAGATGCAGACGTTATGAACGTTTGGCTAGCTCAATATGATGACTACTTGATAGTTTAGTGCACCATGCTTAACGGCTTAGAATCGGGACTTCAAAGACGTTTTGAACGTCATGGACCATATGAGATGTTCCAGGAGTTGAAGTTAATATTTCAAGCAAATACCCGAGTTGAGAGATATGAAGTCTCCAAGTTCTATAGCTAAAAGATGGAGGAGAATCGCTCAACTAGTGAGCATGTGCTCAGATTGTCCGGGTACTACAATCGCTTGAATCAAGTGGGAGTTTATCTTCCAGATAAAATAGTGATTGGCAGAATTCTCTAGTCACCATCACCAAGTGAGTAGAACTTCGTGATGAACTATAGTATGCAAGGGATGACGAAAGTAATTCCCAAGCTCTTCGTGATGCTGAAATCGACGAAGGTAGAAATCAAGAAAAACATCAAGTGCTGATGGTTGACGAGACCACTAGTTTCAAGAAAAGGGCAAAGGGAAGAAGGGGAACTTCAAAAAGAACGGCAAGCAAGTTGCTACTCAATTGAAGAAGCCCAAGTCTGTACCTAAGCCTGAGACTAAGTGCTTCTATTGCAAAGGGACTAGTCACTGGAGGCGAAACTGCCCCAAGTATTTGGTGGATAAGAAGGATGGCAAAGTGAACAAAGGTATATTGGATATACATGTTATTGATGTGTACTTACTAGTGTTTATAGCAACCCCTCAGTATTTGATACTGGTTCAGTTGCTAAAGAGTAGTAACTCGAAAACAGGAGTTGCAGAATAAACAGAGACTACTAAAAGGCGAGGTGACGATGTGTGTTGGAAGTAGTTCCAAGATTGATATGATCATCATCGCACGCTCCCTATACTTTCCGGATTAGTGTTGAAACTAAATAAGTGTTATTTGGTGTTTGCGTTGAACATGAATATGATTTGATCATGTTTTTTGCAATACGGTTATTCATTTAAGTTAGAGAACAATTGTTGTTCTGTTTACATGAATAAAAACCTTCTATGGTCATACACACCAACGAAAATGGTTTGTTGGATCTCGATCGTAGTGATACACATAATCATAATATTGAAGCCAAAAGATGCAAAGTTAATAATGATAGTGCAACTTATTTGTGGCACTGCCGTTTAGGTTATATTGGTGTAAAGTGCATGAAGAAACTCCATACTGATGGGATTGTGGAATCACTTGATTATGAATCACATGATACTTGCGAACCGTGCCTCATGGGCAAGATGACTAATTCGCCGTTCTCCGGAACTATGGAGAGAGCAACAGATTTGTTGGAAGTCATACATACAGATGTATGTGGTCCAATGAATATTGAGGCTCGTGGCAGATATCGTTATCTTCTCACCTTCACAGATGATTTGAGCAGATATGGGTATATCTACTTAATGAAACATAAGTCTGAAACATTTGAAAAGTTCATATAATTTCAGAGTGAAGTGGAAAATCATCGTAACAAGAAATATAAAGTATCTACGATCTGATCGTAGAGAAGAGTATTTGAGTTACGAGTTTGGCCTTCAGTTAAAACAATGTGAAATAGTTTCACTACTCACGCCACCTGGAACACCACGGCATAATGGTGTGTCCGAACGTCATAATCGTACTTTATTGGATATAGTGCAATCTATGATGTCTCTTACCAATTTACCACTATCGTTTTGGGGTTATGCATTAGAGACAGCTACATTCACGTTAAATAGGGCACCATCAAAATCCGTTGAGACGACGCCTTATGAACTGTTGTTTGGCAAGAAACCAAAGTTGTCATTTCTTAAAGTTTGGGGTTGCGATGCTTATGTAAAAAAGTTTCATCCTGATAAGCTCAAACCCAAATCGGAGAAATGTGTCTTCATAGGATACCCAAAGGAGACTGTTGGGTACACCTTCTATCACAGATCCGAAGGCAAGACATTCGTTGCTTAGTATGGATCCTTTCTAGAGAAGGAGTTTCTCTCGAAAGAAGTGAGTGGGAGGAAAGTAGAACTTGATGAGGTAACTGTACCTGCTCCCTTATTGGAAAGTAGTTCATCACAGAAATCTGTTCCTGTGACTCCTAGACCAATTAGTGAGGAAGTTAATGATGATGATCATGGAATTTTAGATCAAGTTATTACTGAACCTCGTATGTCAACCAGAGTAAGATCCGCATCAGAGTGGTACGGTAATCCTGTTCTGGAGGTTATGTTACTAGACCATGACGAACCTACGAACTATGAAGAAGCGATGGTGATCCCAGATTCCGTGAAATGGCTTGAGGCCATGACATCTGAGATAAGATCCATATATGAGAACAAAGTATGGACTTTGATTGACTTGCCCAATGATCGGCAAGCCATTGAGATTAAATGGATCTTCAAGAGGAAGACGGACGCTGATAGTAGTGTCACTATCTACAAAGCTAGAATTGTTGCAAAAGCTTTTCGATAAGTTCAAGGAGTTGACTACGATGAGAGAGTTTCTCACTCGTATCTATGCTTAAAGTCTGTCCGAATCATATTAGCAATTGCCGCATTTTATGAAATCTGGCAAATGGATAAACAAAACTACATTCCTTAATGGATTTATTAAAGAAGAGTTGTATATGATGCAACCAGGAGGTTTTGTCAATCCTAAAAGTGCTAACAAAATATGAAAGCTCCAGCGATCCATCTATGGACTGGTGCAAGCATCTCGGAGTTGGAATATACGCTTTGATAAGTTGATCAAAGGATATAGTTTTATACAGACTTGCGGTGAAGCCTGTATTTACAAGAAAGTGAGTGGGAGCACTACAGCATTTCTGATAAGTATATGTGAATGACATATTGTTAATCAGAAATAATGTAGAATTATTCTGCAAAGCATAAAGGAGTGTTTGAAAGGAGTTTTTCAAAGATAGACCTCGGTGAAGCTGCTTACATATTGAGCATCAAGATCTATAGAGATAGATGAAGACGCTTGATAAGTTTTTCAATGAGTACATACCTTAACAAGATTTTGAAGTAGTTCAAAATAGAACAGTCAAAGAAAGAGTTCTTGCCTGTGTTACGAGGTGTGAAATTGAGTAAAGACTCAAAGCCCGACCACGGCAAAAGATAGATAGAGAATGAATGTCATTCCCTATGCCTTGGCCATAGGTTCTATAAAGTATGCCATGCTGTGTACCAGATCTATTGTATACCCTACACTGATTTTGGCAAGGGAGTACAATAGTGATCTAGGAGTAGATCACTGGACAACGGTCAAAATTATCCTTAGTGGAATAAGGATATGTTTCTCGATTGTGGAAGTGACAAAAGGTTCGTCGTAAAGGGTTACGTCGATGCAAGTTTTGACACTAAATCTAGATGACTCTAAGTCTCGGTCTAGATACATATTGAAAGTGGGAGCAATTAGCTAGAGTAGCTTCGTGCAGAGCATTGTAGACATAGAAATTTGCAAAATACTTACGGATCTGAATGTGACAGACCCGTTGACTAAAATTATCTCACAATCAAAACATGATCACACCTTAGTACTCTTTGGGTGTTAATCACATAGCGATGTGAACTAGATTATTGACTCTAGTAAACCCTTTGAGTGTTGGTCACATAGAGATGTGAACTATGGGTGTTAATCACATGGTGATGTGAATTATTAATGTTAAATCACATGGCGATGTGAACTAGATTATTGACTCTAGTGCAAGTGGGAGACTGAAGGAAATATGCCCTAGAGGCAATAATAAAGTATTATTTATTTCCTTATATCATGATAAATGTTTATTATTCATGCTAGAATTGTATTAACCGGAAACATAATACATGTGTGAATACATAGACAAACACAGTGTCACTAGTATGCCTCTACTTGACTAGCTCGTTAATCAAAGATGGTTATGTTTCTTAGCCATAGACATGAGTTGTCATTTGAATAACGGGATCACCTCATTAGGAGATTGACGTGATTGACTCGACCCATTCCGTTAGCTTAGCACCCGATCGTTTATTATGTTGCTATTGCTTTCTTCATGACTTATACATGTTCCTATGACTATGAGATTATGCAACTCCCGTTTACCGGAGGAACACTTTGTGTGCTACCAAACGTCACAACGAAATGGGTTATTATAAAGGTGCTCTACAGGTGTCTCCAAAGGTACTTGTTGGGTTGGCGTATTTCGAGATTAGAATTTGTCACTCCGATTGTCGGAGAGGTATCTCTGGGCCCACTCGGTAATGCACATCACTATAAGCCTTGCAAGAATTGTGACTAATGAGTTAGTTGCGGGATGATGTATTACGGAACGAGTAAAGAGACTTGCCGGTAACGAGATTGAACTAGGTATCGAGATACCGACGATCGAATCTCGGGCAAGTAACATACCGATGACAAAGGGAACAACGTATGTTGTTATGCGGTTTGATCGATAAAGATCTTCGTAGAATATGTGGGAGCCAATATGAGCATGCAGGTTCCGCTATTGGTTATTGACCGGAGAGGTGTCTCGGTCATGTCTACATAATTCTCGAACCCGTAGGGTCCGCACGCTTAACGTTACGATGACAGTTTTATTATGAGTTTATGTATGTTCATGTACCGAAGGAGTTCGGAGTCCCGGATGAGATCGGGGACATGATGAGGAGTCTCGAAATGGCCGAGACGTAAAGATCGATATATTGGACGACTATATTCGGACTTCGGAAAGGTTCCGAGTGATTCGGGTATTTTTCGGAGTACCGGAGAGTTACGGGAATTCGTATTGGGCCTTAATGGGCCGTACGGGAAAGGAGAGAAAGGCCCCAAAGGGTGGCCGCACCCCTCCCCATGGGCTAGTCCGAATTGGACTAGGGAGGGGGGGCGCCCCCTTCCTTCTTTCTCCTTCCCCCTTCCCTTCTCCTACTCCCACAAGGAAAGGAGGAGTCCTACTCCCGGTGGGAGTAGGACTCCCCCCTTTGGCGCGCCTCTCCCTTAGGCCGGCTGCCTCCCCCTTGCTCCTTTATATACGGGGCAGGGGGGCACCTCTCGACACACTTGATATACGATATTTTAGCCGTGTGCGGTGCCCCCCTCCACCATATTACACCTCGATAATACCGTCGTAGAGCTTAGGCGAAGCCCTGCGTCGGTCGAACATCATCATCGTCACCACGCCGTCGTGCTGACGAAACTCTCCCTCAACACTCGGTTGGATCGGAGTTCGAGGGACGTCATCGAGCTGAACGTGTGTAGAACTCGGAGGTGCCGTGCGTTCGGTACTTGATCGGTCGGATCGTGAAGACGTACGACTACATCAACCGCGTTGTGATAACGCTTCTGCTGTTGGTCTACGAGGGTACGTGGACAACACTCTCCCCTCTCGTTGCTATGCATCACCATGATCTTGCGTGTGCGTAGGAATTTTTTTGAAATTACTACGTTCCCCAACAACCACCAGAAAGCGGCGTCGCCGGTGGCGCCACTCTCGACCTCTTGATGCTACGAGCAGCGCTTTCCATCTCCACCTCCGTTGCTGGGGTGGCGCCGCCCACGACCAGTGCTCACTGAGGTGGATCTGGAGAAACGGATTACAGCCTGTCAATCCACGAGACGACTTAAATACCCACGACGGGGGAGCGGAGGGGTCCAGATTAATTACTTCTTCTTTTTTTCTTTCTGAAAGGGGGGCCCGGGTTAATGGTAGGTGACTGCTTGAAACATTAAATAGAACCACGGCTTTCAAGGTACGAGATGCACTGTTGCACACGCAGACCAGGCACGGGCGTGCACTTCCGTGATTTAATTATTTACGGCACACATTCAATAGAAGAATCTGTTTGACGCTCTTGTCACGGCTTGTCACGTACCAGAAGATTCAAGGACACGTTTACATTTAAGTCAATAGAAGATTCAAGGCCGTGCCTCTGCTTTGCAAATGATTCTGCTGAAATGCTCCTGTCACGGCTTGTCACGTACCAGACACACGGTACGGCTTGGTATTGTCACGTACCAGACACACAGTCCTACCTTTGGCATTGTGACGCACTGTTCTACATGCCACACAGGCATGTAGAACAGTTCGTGTCTACGTTCGTGTCTCTTTGTGTTCCAGATGATTCCGTTGACTCTAACACCAGGAGAGGCACGACATGGCGGCCCAGAGGGCATGCTTGCGTTTTATGCAGGATCAAAATTATCACAGGCACGGGCATGAAGCGCGTAAAGGCATGGTCGGTGGTATTACATAGAGTCACGCTAACCTTTGTCTTACGCACAGCCACATGCGTTTACTCTGTGAGGCACGGAATGGCCTATATGAGAGACCCTGTTTTTAAAAGCGTATTTCCTTGTACGGGTATAAGCACGTGCATATAGCATAGAGGCACGGGTGTTTACTCTGTGTTTCAGTGTCAAGGGTCACAAGCACGGGCATACAACCCTCAAAGGTCTTCTAATTGTTGGAAATATGCCCTAGAGGCAATAATAAAATTGTTATTATTATATTTCCTTGTTCATGATAATTGTCCATTGTTCATGCTATAATTGTGTTATCCGGAAATCGTAATACATGTGTGAATACATACACCACAACATGTCCCTAGTGAGCCTCTAGTTGACTAGCTCGTTGATCAACAGATAGTCATGGTTTCCTTACTATGGACATTGGATGTCATTGATAACGGGATCACATCATTAGGAGAATGATGTGATGGACAAGACCCAATCCTAAGCATAGCACAAGATCGTGTAGTTCGTTTGCTAGAGCTTTTCCAAATGTCAAGTATCATTTCCTTAGACCATGAGATTGTGCAACTCCCGAATACCATTGGAGTGCTTTGGGTGTGCCAAACGTCACAACGTAACTGGGTGGCTATAAAGGTGCACTACGGGTATCTCCGAAAGTGTCTGTTGGGTTGGCACGAATCGAGACTGGGATTTGTCACTCCGTATGACGGAGAAGTATCTCTGGGCCCACTCGGTAATGCATCATCATAATGAGCTCAATGTGACCAAGTGTTTGGTCACGGGATCATGCATTACGGTACGAGTAAAGTGACTTGCCGGTAACGAGATTGAACAAGGTATTGGGATACCGACGATCGAATCTCGGGCAAGTAACATACCGATTGACAAAGGGAATTGTATACGGGATTGATTGAATCCTCGACATCGTGGTTCATCTGATGAGATCATCGTGGAACATGTGGGAGCCAACATGGGTATCCAGATCCCGCTGTTGGTTATTGACCGGAGAGTCGTCTCGGTCATGTCTGCATGTCTCCCGAACCCGTAGGGTCTACACACTTAAGGTTCGGTGACGCTAGGGTTGTAGAGATATTAGTATGCGGTAGCGCGAAAGTTGTTCGGAGTCCCGGATGAGATCCCGGACGTCACGAGGAGTTCCGGAATGGTCCGGAGGTGAAGAATTGTATATAGGAAGTCCAGTTTCGGCCACCGGGAAAGTTTCGGGGGTCACCGGTATTGTACCGGGACCACCGGAAGGGTCCCGGGGGTCCACCGGGTGGGGCCACCTATCCCGGAGAGCCCCATGGGCTGAAGTGGGGAAGGGAACCAGCCCCTGGTGGGCTGGTGCGCCCCCCTTGGGCCTCCCCTGCGCCTCCCCTGCGCCTAGGGTTGGAAACCCTAGGGGTGGGGGGGCGCCCCACTTGACTTGGGGGGCAAGTCCCCCCCTTTGCCGCCGCCCCCCTTGGAGATGGGATCTCCTAGGGCCGGCGCCCCTCCAGGGGCCCTATATATAGAGGGGGGAGGGAGGGCAGCAGCACCCAAGCCCTGGCGCCTCCCTCTCCCTCCCGTGACACATCTCCCTCCTCCCGCAGCGCTTGGCGAAGCCCTGTTGGAATCCCCGCTACTTCCACCACCACGCCGTCGTGCTGCTGGGTCTCCATCAACCTCTCCTTCCCCCTTGCTGGATCAAGAAGGAGGAGACGTCTTCCCAACCATACGTGTGTTGAACGCGGAGGTGCCATCCGTTCGGCGCTCGATCAGCGGTGATTTGGATCACGACGAGTACGACTCCATCAACCCCGTTAACTTGAACGCTTCTGCTCGCGATTTACAAGGGTATGTAGATGCACTCCTCTCTCTCGTTGCTAGATGACTCCATAGATTGATCTTGGTGATGCGTAGAAAAATTTTAATTTCTGCAACGATCCCCAACAGTGGTATCAGAGCCAGGTTTATGCGTAGTTTCTATGCACGAGTAGAGCACAAACTTGTTGTGGGCGTAGATGTTGTCAATTTTCTTGCCACTACTAGTCTTATCTTGTTTCGGCGGCATCGTGGGATGAAGCGGCCCGGACCGACCTTACACGTACGCTTACGTGAGACAGGTTCCACCGACTGACATGCACTAGTTGCATAAGGTGTCTAGCGGGTGTCTGTCTCTCCCACTTTAGTCGGAACGGATTCGATGAAAAGGGTCCTTATGAAGGTTAAATAGAAATTGGCATATCACATTGTGGTTTTGGTGTAGGTAAGAAATGTTCTTGCTAAGAAACCTATAGCAGCCACGTAAAAACTTGCAACAACAATTAGAGGACGTCTAACTTGTTTTTGCAGCATATGCCGTGTGATGTGATATGGCCAAAAGGATGTGATGAATGATATATGTGATGTATGAGATTGATCATGTTCTTGTAATAGGAATCACGACTTGCATGTCGATGAGTATGACAACCGGCGGGACCATAGGAGTTGTCTTTATTTTTGTATGACCTGCGTGTCATTGAACAACGCCATGTAAATTACTTTACTTTATTGCTAAACACGTTAGCCATAGAAGTAGAAGTAATCGTTGGCGTGACAACTTCATGAAGACACGATGATGGAGATCATGGTGTCATGCCGGTGACGAAGATGATCATGGCGCCCCGAAGATGGAGATCAAAAGGAGCAAAATGATATTGGCCATATCATGTCACTATTTGATTGCATGTGATGTTTATCATGTTTTACATCTTATGTGCTTAGAACGACGGTAGCTTAAATAAGATGATCCCTCGCAATAATTTCAAGAAAGTGTTCCCCCTAACTGTGCACCGTTGCGAAGGTTCGTTGTTTCGAAGCACCATGTGATGATCGGGTGTGATAGATTCTAACGAATGAATACAACGGGTGTAAGCCAGATTTACACACGCAATACACTTAGGTTGACTTGACGAGCCTAGCATGTACAGACATGGCCTCGGAACACGGAAGACCGAAAGGTCGAGCATGAGTCGTATAGAAGATACGATAAACATGAAGATGTTCACCGATGTTGACTAGTCCGTCTCACGTGATGATCGGACACGGCCTAGTTGACTCGGATCATGTTTCACTTAGATGATTAGAGGGATGTCTATCTGAGTGGGAGTTCATTGAATAATTTTATTAGATGAACTTAATTATTACTAATTATCATGAACTTAGTCTAAAATCTTTACAATATGTCTTGTAGATCAAATGGCCCACGCTAATGTTGCCCTCAACTTCAACGCGTTCCTAGAGAAAACCAAGCTGAAAGATGATGGCAGCAACTATACGGACTGGGTCCGGAACCTGAGGATCATCCTCATAGCTGCCAAGAAAGATTATGTCCTAGAAGCACCGCTAGGTGACGCACCCATCCCAGAGAACCAAGACTTTATGAGCGCTTGGCAGCAGCGTGCTGATGATTACTCCCTCGTTCAGTGCGGCATGCTTTACAGCTTAGAACCGGGGCTCCAAAAGCGTTTTGAGAACCACGGAGCATATGAGATGTTCAAAGAGCTGAAAATGGTTTTCCAAGCTCATGCCCGGGTCGACAGATATGAAGTCTCCGACAAGTTCTTCAGTTGTAAGATGGAGGAAAATAGTTCTGTCAGTGAGCACATACTCAAAATGTCTGGGTTACACAACCGCTTGTCTCAGCTGGGAGTTAATCTCCCGGATGACGCGGTCATTGACAGAATCCTTCAGTCGCTTCCACCGAGCTACAAGAGCTTTGTGATGAACTTCAATATGCAGGGGATGGAAAAGACCATTCCTGAGGTATATTCAATGCTGAAATCAGCGGAGGTGGAGATCAAAAAGGAACATCAATGGTTGATGGTGAATAAAACCACTAAGTTCAAGAAAGGCAAGGGTAAGAAGAACTTCAAGAAGAACGGCAAAGGAGTTGTCGCGCCCGGTAAGCCAGTTGCCGGGAAGAAGCCAAAGAATGGACCCAAGCCAGAGACTGAGTGCTTTTATTGCAAGGGAAGTGGTCACTGGAAGCGGAACTGCCCCAAGTACTTAGCGGACAAGAAGGCCGGCAACACCAAAGGTATATGTGATATACATGTTATTGATGTGTACCTTACCAGCACTCGTAGTAGCTCCTTGGTATTTGATACCGGTGCGGTTGCTCATATTTGTAACTCAAAGCAGGAGCTACGGAATAAACGGAGACTGGCAAAGGACGAGATGACGATGTGCGTCGGGAATGGTCCCAAGGTCGATGTGATCGCCGTCGGCACGCTACCTCTACATTTACCTACGGGATTAGTTTTAAACCTCAATAATTGTTATTTAGTGCCAGCTTTGAGCATGAACATTGTATCTGGATCTCGTTTAATGCGAGATGGCTACTCATTTAAATCCGAGAATAATGGTTGTTCTATTTATATGAGAGATATGTTTTATGGTCATGCCCCGCTGGTCAATGGTTTATTCTTAATGAATCTCGAACGTGATGTTACACATATTCATAGTGTGAATACCAAAAGATGTAAAGTTGATAACGATAGTCCCACATACTTGTGGCACTGCCGCCTTGGTCACATTGGTGTCAAGCGCATGAAGAACTCCATGCTGATGGACTTTTAGAGTCTCTCAATTATGAATCATTTGACACATGCGAACCATGCCTCATGGGAAAAATGACCAAGACTCTGTTCTCCGGAACAATGGAGCGAGCAACCAACTTATTAGAAATCATACATACTGATGTGTGCGGTCCAATGAGTCTTGAGGCTCGCGGAGGCTATCGTTATGTTCTCACTCTCACTGATGACTTGAGTAGATATGGGTATGTCTACCTAATGAAACACAAGTCTGAGACCTTTGAAAAGTTCAAGGAATTTCAGAGTGAGGTTGACAATCAACGTGACAGGAAAATAAAATTCTTACGATCAGATCGTGGGGGGGGGAATATTTGAGTCACGAATTTGGCACACACTTAAGGAAATGTGGAATAGTTTCACAACTCACGCTGCCTGGAACACCTCAGCGAAATGGTGTGTCCGAACGTCGTAATCGCACTCTATTGGATATGGTGCGATCTATGATGTCTCTTACCGATCTACCGCTCTCATTTTGGGGCTATGCTTTAGAGACTGCCGCATTCACTTTAAATAGGGCTCCGTCGAAATCCGTTGAGACGACACCGTATGAATTATGGTTTGGGAAGAAACCTAAGCTGTCGTTTCTAAAAGTTTGGGGATGCGATGCTTATGTCAAGAAACTTCAACCTGAAAAGCTCGAACCCAAGTCGGAAAAATGCGTCTTCATAGGATACCCAAAGGAAACCATTGGGTATACCTTCTACCTCAGATCCGAAGGCAAGATCTTTGTTGCGAAGAACGGGTCCTTTCTGGAGAAAGAGTTTCTCTCGAAAGAAGTGAGTGGGAGGAAAGTGGAACTTGATGAGGTGATAGTCACCCCTTCCGAACCGGAAAGTAGCGCAGCGCGGTAAGATGTTCCTGTGGGGCCTGCACCGACTGGGGAGGAAGTTAATGATGATGATCATGAAGCTTCAGATCAAGTTACTGCTGAACTTCGTAGGTCCACAAGGACATGTTCCGCACCAGAGTGGTACGGCAACCCTGTCATGGAAATCATATTGTTAGACAACGGTGAACCTTCGAACTATGAAGAAGCAATGGCGGGCCCAGATTCCGACAAATGGCTAGAAGCCCTGCAATCCGAGATAGGATCCATGTATGAAAACGAAGTATGGACTTTGAATGACTTGCCTGATGATCGGCGAGCCATAGAAAATAAATGGATCTTTAAGAAGAAGACAGACGCGGATGGTAATGTGACCATCTATAAGGCTCGACTTGTCACTAAGGCTTATCAACAAGTTCAAGGGGTTGACTACGATGAGACTTTCTCACCCGTAGCGAAGCTAAAGTCCGTCCGAATCATGTTAGCAATTGCCGCATTCTATGATTATGAGATATGGCAAATGGACGTCAAAACGGCATTCCTTAACGGCTTTCTTAAGGAAGAATTGTATATGATGCAGCCGGAAGGTTTTGTCGATCCTAAGAATGCTAACAAGGTATGCAAGCTCCAGCGCTCCATCTATGGGCTGGTGCAAGCATCTCGGAGTTGGAACATTCGATTTGATGAGATGATCAAAGCGTTTGGGTTTACACAGACTTATGGAGAAGCCTGTGTTTACAAGAAAGTGAGTGGGAGCTCTGTAGCATTTCTCATATTATATGTGGATGACATACTATTGATGGGAAATGGTATAGAATTCTTGGGAAGCATAAAGGCCTACCTGAACAAGTGTTTTTCAATGATGGACCTTGGAGAAGCTGCTTATATATTAGGCATCAAGATCTATAGAGATAGATCAAGACGCCTCATTGGTCTTTCACAAAGTACGTACCTTGACAAGATATTGAAGAAGTTCAATATGGATCAGTCCAAGAAGGGGTTCTTGCCTGTATTGCAAGGTGTGCAATTGAGCACGGCTCAATGCCGGACCACGGCAGAAGATAGAGAAAAGATGAGTGTCATCCCCTATGCCTCGGCCATAGGGTCTATTATGTATGCCATGCTGTGTACCAGACCTGATGTAAACCTTGCCGTAAGTTTGGTAGGAAGGTACCAAAGTAATCCCGACATGGAACACTGGACAGCGGTCAAGAATATCCTGAAGTACCTGAAGAGGACTAAGGATATGTTTCTCGTCTATGGAGGTGACGAAGAGCTCGTCGTAAAGGGTTACGTCGATGCTAGCTTCGACACAGATCTGGATGACTCTAAGTCACAAACCGGATACGTGTATATTTTGAATGGTGGGGCAGTAAGCTGGTGCAGTTGCAAGCAAAGCGTTGTGGCAGGATCTACATGTGAAGCGGAATACATGGCGGCCTCAGAGGCAGCACAAGAAGCAATCTGGGTGAAGGAGTCCATTACCGACCTAGGAGTTATTCCCAATGCGTCGGGCCCGATGACTCTCTTCTGTGACAACACTGGAGCTATTGCCCTTGCCAAGGAGCCAGGGTTTCACAGGAAGACCAGGCATATCAAGCATCGCTTCAACTCCATTCGTGAAAGTGTTCAAAATGGAGACATAGATATTTTTAAAGTACATACGGACCTGAATGTAGCAGATCCATTGACTAACCCTCTCCCTGGAGCAAAACATGATCAACACCAGAACTCTATGGGTGTTCGATTCATCACAATGTAACTAGATTATTGACTCTAGTGCAAGTGGGAGACTGTTGGAAATATGCCCTAGAGGCAATAATAAAATGGTTATTATTATATTTCCTTGTTCATGATAATTGTCTATTGTTCATGCTATAATTGTGTTATCCGGAAATCGTAATACATGTGTGAATACATACACCACAACATGTCCCTAGTGAGCCTCTAGTTGACTAGCTCGTTGATCAACAGATAGTCATGGTTTCCTGACTATGGACATTGGATGCCATTGATAACAGGATCACATCATTAGGAGAATGATGTGATGGACAAGACCCAATCCTAAGCATAGCACAAGATCGTGTAGTTCGTTTGCTAGAGCTTTTCCAAATGTTAAGTATCATTTCCTTAGACCATGAGATTGTGCAACTCCCAGATACCATAGGAGTGCTTTGGGTGTGCCAAACGTCACAACGTAACTGGGTGGCTATAAAGGTGCACTACGGGTATCTCCGAAAGTGTCTGTTGGGTTGGCACGAATCGAGACTGGGATTTGTCACTCCGTATGACGGAGAGGTATCTTTGGGCCCACTCGGTAATGCATCATCATAATGAGCTCAATGTGACCAAGTGTTTGGTCACGGGATCATGCATTACGGTAGGAGTAAAGTGACTTGCCGGTAACGAGATTGAACAAGGTATTGGGATACCGACGATCGAATCTCGGGCAAGTAACGTACCGATTGACAAAGGGAATTGTATACAGGATTGATTGAATCCTCGACATCGTGGTTCATCCGATGAGATCATCGTGGAACATGTGGGAGCCAACATGGGTATCCAGATCCCGCTATTGGTTATTGACCGGAGAGTCGTCTCGGTCATGTCTGCATGTCTCCCGAACCCGTAGGGTCTACACACTTAAGGTTCGGTGACGCTAGGGTTGTAGAGATATTAGTATGCGGTAGCCCGAAAGTTGGTCGGAGCCCCGGATGAGATCCCGGATGTCACGAGGAGTTCCGGAATGGTCCGGAGGTGAAGAATTGTATATAGGAAGTCCAGTTTCGGCCACCGGGAAAGTTCCGGGGGTCACCGGTATTGTACCGGGACCACCGGAAGGGTCCCAGGGGTCCACTGGGTGGGGCCACCTATCCCGGAGGGCCCCATGGGCTGAAGTGGGGAAGGGAACCAGCCCTTGGTGGGCTGGTGCGCCCCCCTTGGGCCTCCCCTACGCCTAGGGTTGGAAACCATAGGGGTGGTGGGGCGCCCCACTTGACTTGGGGGGCAAGTCCCCCCCCTTGGCCGCCGCCCCCCTTGGAGATGGGATCTCCTAGGGCCGGCGCCCCCCAGGGGCCCTATATATAGAGGGGGGAGGGAGGGTAGCAGCACCCAAGCCCTGGTGCCTCCCTCTCCCTCCCGTGACACATCTCCCTCCTCCCGCAGCGCTTGGCGAAGCCCTGTTGGAATCCCCGCTACTTCCACCACCACGCCGTCGTGCTGCTGGGTCTCCATCAACCTCTCCTTCCCCCTTGCTGGATCAAGAAGGAGGAGACGTCTTCCCAACCGTACGTGTGTTGAACGCGGAGTTGCCGTCCGTTCGGCGCTCGGTCATCGGTGATTTGGATCACGACGAGTACGACTCCATCAACCCTGTTCACTTGAACGCTTCCACTCGCGATCTACAAGGGTATGTAGATGCACTCCTCTCTCTCGTTGCTAGATGACTCCATAGATTGATCTTGGTGATTCGTAGAAATTTTTTAATTTCTGCAACGATCCCCAACACTAATTACATAGAGTCACACAGAGGTTTTCTAATTGTATTCATAATGAGTCGGTGGAGAGGCATGATTTATTCTTACCCGGAGTCACGCTTGTGCGATTATTACAAAAACCTAATAGAATCGGACGACTGTTCGTGTTACAATTGTTTTCGTTATAAGATTTTAACTCAAATGCACGAACCGTCAAGTGTGTCAGTGTTTCAAGTCAGAGGTCACCTTCGTGTCTCTTTGTGCTCCAAATGCATCCATTGATCTATAACCAGGAGTGGCACGGTAAAGACGCTCAGGGAGGCAAGCTTGTGTTTTACGTGGAGTCACGTTCGTGCGTTAATTGCGGAAACCCAACGTTTTGACGGGTGTCTCCTCGTATTCGGGTGTGAACGCCACGTGGCACCGCTCCAGAAACCCAAGGGTCCGACGGGCGTCTCCTCCGGTGACGCCGCTCTAGCTCGTAGCCCGAGGCCAGGCTCCGGCTATTTAAGCAGGACGGGGTCTCGAAACCCTAGCCACACCCTCTTCCCCCCTCTGCCCGCCGCCAGGCTATCCATTCCTCTCGCTGCTCTCCATCCTGACCCACTCCGCCATGGCTGCGCAGGAGGACACTACTGTGGAACCCCGTGCCCAAACACTGGAGGGTATCAAGGCTGGCGAGGGTTCCTCATCTGTAAGTTGACTCCGCTTCCGCTTCTTTCCTTTTTTCTTTCCTTCGGCTACTTGATTTAGTTGTGAAACGTGAATAAGCCAGACGGAATCTCGAAACCCTAGCCACATCCCCTTCATCCTTTTATCCGCCTCCAGGCTATCCACTCCTCTTGCTGTTCTCTACCCTGACACTCTCCGCCATGCCCGTGCAGGATGACACTACTCCAGAGAGCCGTGTCCTGAGGTAGGAGGAAATCTCCGCTGGCCAGGCTTCCTCATCTGTAAGTTCACTCTGCTTCCCTTTCATTCGTTTTTTCTTTCTTTCAGTTACCCGCATTAGTTGTGAAACGTCGATCATTGTGGTGAACTTCATCCTAAGTTGATGATAGTCCGTCCTGCCATCAATCTCACACCTTCTCTTTTGTCCAGGTGAAGAACAGGTGGGAGGCTACGGAAGCTCACCTCTTGAAGATCGTGGAGATATCCACGAGGTTGTATGATCTTCTGGATGAGAAGACGAAGGCGAAGCTCAAACTTGAGTACGACAAGCTCATGCTGGAGGCATACATTATGATAAAAGAGGTCAAGGAACTTCACGCCCAGTGACCCTGATCGTTGTATCTGAAGCAATTAAGCAGTGGACTAAAAAGTTTCTTATTTTGTCTTGCGTCACCTCGTAGTCAGTAACTTTGATAACAAACGTGTCTTGGTTTCCTGGGTCACGTTTATGGGTACAAATGTGAACATTAACATAATGGCCAATTCGGGAGGCGCTGTTTTTAAAAGCACGGGCGTGAAGTCTCTGCAGCCAAGGTTCTTTGTACCAACTAGAGTCATGTCTTGTGCACACATGAAGGCGTGGACATTCCTACCTTTCTTTTCTTAAGTGTTTCGGGTCACAGGCACGGGCATGAAGCGCTCAAAAGCATGGTCGGTGGTAGCCTGTGACTCTATCAGATGGACACGCACGGGCGTTTAGCCCACAGAGGCACCCAATGGCCTATGTGAGGGACGCTGATTTTAAAATCTTATTTCCTTGAGTATAAAAGCACGAACGTGAACTCCCTACGGACACAGTTCCGTATTGAGTTGCGTCACACATCTTTCTTGATGTTACGTATATTATTTTGACATAAAAGGCGTGGACGTTCGTGGCTATCTGTATTTCATTGTTTCACAGTGAAGCACGGGCACGGTTTTAAACAAACCACAAGCACATCTCGATTTGCAGAAACAGCATTGTCGTGGTTCTACAGGACGCTATGTTCTAGGCTGTGCATCATGTTTCCACCCAAACGTACACCACAGGGTCACGGACATACACAGAGGAATCGCCGTGCAGTGATAACAAACGCACAGTCTTACAGGTACAAGAGGCACGAGGAGGCATGTAGATTAACATCACCACAAATGAATCAGATTATACATGCGCACGCATATAGAGAGATGCATAAAAAGTGGACTACAAGAGATAAACTAAGTTGGTAATAGTAAACAATCAATGGTATTAACTAATAATGGAACTTAGCAACAGGCATACAACATTAGACTCAAACTTATAGTAGAACACACAGTAGTTAGATGTCCTGATCATGACAGATCGACTGGGACACTAAAAACTCAAAAATAGTAACAAGTCAATGCTAGGTGGCTGCTTGAAACGTCAAATAGAGTCACGGCTTTGATGGTACGAGATGCACTGTTGTACTTGCAGACCAGGCACGTGCGTGCCCCTCCATGATTTAATTATTTACCGCACACATTCACAAAGAGTGCCTGTCTTTGCGAATCTGTTCCACGCCGGAAGCACGATTCTACAGCCATCTTCCCTCTGCAAGCGGCAAAATTTTCCACAGGCACGTTGACAATTAAGTAACTAGAAGATTCAAGGCCGTGCCTCTGCTTTGCAGATGATTCTGCTAAAATGCGTACAAAACCAAGTGAGTGAAGTGATGGCAGAACCACGGCTTTTCAAGAACGAGACACACGGTCCTGCCTTCGGCATTGTAAAGCACTGTTCTACATGCCACACATAGGCACGGCCGTGATTCCACGTGCTTTAGTAGCATGTAAAGACGTGATTCTCTCACAGCAAACGCTGTGAACCTACTCTTGGAAATATGCCCTTGAGGCAATAATAAATTGGTTATTATTATATTTCCTTGTTCACGATAATCGTTTATTATCCATGCTAGAATTGTATTGATAGGAAACTCAGATACATGTGTGGATACATAGACAACACCGTGTCCCTAGTAAGCCTCTAGTTGACTAGCTCGTTGATCAATAGATGGTTATGGTTTCCTGACCATGGACATTGGATGTCGTTGATAACGGGATCACATCATTAGGAGAATGATGTGATGGACAAGACCCAATCCTAAGCCTAGCACAAGATCGTGTAGTTCGTTTGCTCAGAGCTTTTCTAATGTCAAGTATCATTTCCTTAGACCATGAGATTGTGCAACTCCCGGATACCGTAGGAATGCTTTGGGTGTACCAAACGTCACAACATAACTGGGTGGCTATAAAGGTACACTACAGGTATCTCCGAAAGTGTCTGTTGGGTTGGCACGAATCGAGACTGGGATTTGTCACTCCGTGTAAACGGAGAGGTATCTCTGGGCCCACTCGGTAGGACATCATCATAATGTGCACAGTGTGACCAAGGAGTTGATCACGAGATGATGTGAGTTACGGAACGAGGAAAGAGACTTGCCGGTAACGAGATTGAACAAGGTATCGGGATACCGACGATCGAATCTCGGGCAAGTAACATACCGATAGACAAAGGGAATTGTATACGGGATTGATTGAATCCCCGACATCGTGGTTCATCCAATGAGATCATCGTGGAACATGTGCGAACCAACATGGGTATCCAGATCCTGCTGTTGGTTATTGATCGGAGAACGTCTCGGTCATGTCTGCATGGTTCCCGAACCCGTAGGGTCTACACACTTAAGGTTCGATGACGCTAGGGTTATAGGGAATAGATATACGTGGTTACCGAATGTTGTTCGGAGTCCCGGATGAGATCCCGGACGTCACGAGGAGTTCCGGAATGGTCCGGAGGTAAAGATTTATATATGGGAAGTCCTGTTTTGGTCACCGGAAAAGTTTCGGGTGATATCGGTAATGTACCGGGACCACCGGGAGGGTCCCGGGGGTCCACCAAGTGGGGCCACCAGCCCCAGAAGGCTGCGTGGGCCAAGTGTGGGAGGGTACCAGCCCCAGGTGGGCTGGTGCGCCCCCCCACCAAGGCCCAAGGCGCATGGGAGAGTGGGAGGGGGCAAACCCTAGGTCCAGATGGGCCTTAAGGCCCACCCTAGTGGCGCCCCCCCTCTCCTCCCCTTGGCCGCCCCCCTTGGATGGGATCTAGGGCTGGCTGCCTCCTCTTGGGGTGGGAACCCTAGAGGGGGCGCAGCACCCTCCCCCCCTATATATAGTTGAGGTTTGGGCTACCCAATACACACGAGAACGTCTCTCTTTCGGCGCAGCCCTACCCCTCTCCCTCCTCCTCCTCTCCCGCGGTGCTTGGCGAAGCCCTGCGGGATTGCCACGCTCCTCCATCACCACCACGCCGTCGTGCTGCTGCTGGATGGAGTATTCCCCAACCTCTCCCTCTCTCCTTGCTGGATCAAGGCGTGGGAGACGTCACTGGGCTGCATGTGTGTTGAACGCGGAGGCACCGTTCTTCGGTGCTTAGATCGGAATCAACCGCGATCTGAATCGCTACGACTACGACTCCTTCATCCGCGTTCTTGCAACGCTTCCGCATCGTGATCTACAAGGGTATGTAGATGCACTCACCTTCCCCTCGTTGCTAGATTACTCCATAGATTGATCTTGGTGATGCGTAGAATTTTTTTAATTTCTGCTACGTTCCCCAACAGTGGCATCATGAGCTAGGTCTATGCGTAGTTTCTATGCACGAGTAGAACACAAAGCAGTTGTGGGCATAGATGTTGCCAATTCTTCTTGCCGCTACTAGTCTTATCTTGTTTCGGCGGCATTGTGGGATGAAGCGGCCCGGACCGACCTTACACGTACGCTTACGTGAGACAAGTTCCACCGACTGACATGCACTAGTTGCATAAGGTGGCTAGCGGGTGTCTGTCTCTCCCACTTTAGTCGGAACGGATTCGATGAAAAAGGTCCTTATGAAGGGTAAATAGAAATTGGCATATCACGTTGTGGTTTTACGTAGGTAAGAAACGTTCTTGCTAGAAACCTATACAAGCCACATAAAAACTTGCAACAACAATTAGAGGACGTCTAACTTGTTTTTGCAGGATGTGCTATGTGATGTGATATGGCCAGAAGATGTGATGAATGATATATGTGATGTATGAGATTGATCATATTCTTGTAATAGGAATCACGACTTGCATGTCGATGAGTATGACCACCGGCAGGAGCAATAGGAGTTGTCTTTATTTTTGTATGACCTGCGTGTCATTGAATAACGCCATGTAAATTACTTTACTTTATTGCTAAGCGCGTTAGCCATAGAAGTAGAAGTAATCGTTGGCGTGACAACTTCATGAAGACACAATGATGGAGATCATGATGATGGAGATCATGGTGTCATGCCGGTGACGAAGATGATCATGGTGCCCCGAAGATGGAGATCAAAGGAGAAAAATGATATTGGCCATATCATGTCACTATTTGATTGCATGTGATGTTTATCATGTTATGCATCTTATTTGCTTAGAACGACGGTAGTAAGTAAGATGATCCCTCACTAAAATTTCAAGAGACGTGTTCCCCCTAACTGTGCACCGTTGCGAAGGTTCGTTGTTTCGAAGCACCACGTGATGATCGGGTGTGATAGATTCTAACGTTCGAAAACAACGGGTGTTGACGAGCCTAGCATGTACAGACATGGCCTCGGAACACATGCAAAACACTTAGGTTGACTTGACGAGCCTAGCATGTACAGACATGGCCTCGGAACACAAGAGACCGAAAGGTCGAACATGAGTCGTATAGTAGATACGATCAACATGGAGATGTTCACCGATCATGACTAGTCCGTCTCACGTGATGATCGGACACGGCCTAGTTTGACTCGGATCATGTATCACTTAGATGACTAGAGGGATGTCTATCTGAGTGGGAGTTCATTAATCAGATGAACTCAATTATCATGAACATAGTCAAAAGGTTTTTGCAAATTATGTCATACGCTTTAGTTCTACTGTTTAAGATATGTTCCTAGAGAAAAATTTATTTGAAAGTTGGTAGTAGCAATTATGCGGACTGGGTCCGTAAACTGAGGATTGTCCTCATTGCTGCACAGAAGGCTTATGTCCTTAATGCACTGCTCGGTGTGCTGAACCTCAACGTCGTCTGTAGATGTTGCGAAACATCTGACATACACGTTTTGATGACTACGTGATAGTTCAGTGAGTAATGCAAACGGTTTAGAATTGTGGCACGAAAGACGGTTTTGAAACGTCGCAGAACATATGAGATGTTCCGAAGACTGAAATTGGGATTTCAGACTAGTGCCCACGTCAAGAGGTATGAGACCTCTGACAAGTTTCTTAAGCCTGCAAACTAAGGGAGAAAAGCTCAATCGTTGGCATGATGATCCTTGAGCAACTCGCGATGTTTGACACCGTGAAAGTAGAAATCAAATAGGAGCATCAATTGTTGATGGTTGGTAAAACCACTAGTTTCTAGAAGGGCAAGGGCAAAAGGGATACTTCATGAAACAGCAAATCATTTGCTGCTCTAGTGGAGAATCCCAAGGTTGAACCCAAACCCGAGACTAAGTGCTTCTGTAATGAGAGGAACGGTCACTGAAGCAGTACTACCCTAGATACTTGGTAGATGAGAAGGCAGACAAGGTCGACAGAAGTATATTGGATATACGTTATATGGATGTGTACTTTACTAGTACTCCTAGCAGCACCAGGGTATTAGATACCGGTTCGGTTGCTAAGTGTTAGTAACTCGAAATAAAAGCTGCGGAATAAACGGAGAATAGCTAAAGGTGAGGTGACGATATGTGTTGGAAGTGTTTCCAAGGTTGATGTGATCAAGCATCACATGCTCCCTCTACCATCGAGATTTGGTGTTTGCGTTGAGCATGATTGGATTATGTTTATCGCAATACGGTTATTCATTTAAGGAGAATAATGGTTACTCTGTTTATTTGAATAATACCTTCAATGGTCTTGCACCTAAAATGAATCTCGATCGTAGTGATACACATGTCCGTGCTAAAAGATATAAAATAGTAATGATAGTTCCACACACTTGTGGCACTGCCATTTGAGTCATATTGGTATAGAACGCATGAAGAAGCTCCATGTAGATGGATCTTTGGACTCAGTCGTTTTTGAAAAGATTGAGGCATGCGAACCATGTCTATTGGTATATATGCATGAAGAAACTCCATGCAGATGGATCGTTTGGTCTCACTTGATTTTGAATCACTTGAGACATGCAAATCATACCACATGGGCAAGATGACTGAAAGGCCTCGTTTTTAGTAAGATGGAACAAGAGAGCAACTTATTGGAAGTAATACATTTTGATGTATGCAGTCCAATGAGTGCTGAGGCATGCAGTGGATATCGTTATGTTCTTACTTCACAGATGATTTGAGTAGATGCTGAGTGAATTTACTTGATGAAACACAAGTCTGAATTATTGAAAGGTTCAAGTAATTTCAGAGTGAAGTTGAAGATCGTCGTGACAAGGGGATAAAATCTCTGTGATATGATCATAGAGATGAGTATCTGAGTTACGAGTTTGGCACACAATTAAGACATTGTGGAAAGTGTTTCACAATTAATACCGCCTGGAACACCATAGTGTGATGGTGTGTCCGAACATCATAACTGCACCCTATTGGATATGGTGCATACCATGATGTCTCTTATCAAATTACCACTATCGTTTATGGGTTAGGCATTAGAGACAACCGCATTCACTTTAAAACGGGCACCACGCAATTCCGTTGAGACGACACCGTTTAGAGAAACCTAAGTTGTCGTTTCTTAAAAGTTTGGGGCTGCGATGCTTATGTGAAAAAGTTTCAGGCTGATAAGCTCGAACCCAAAGCGGATAAATGCGTCTTCATAGAATACCCAAAACAGTTGGGTATACCTCCTATTTCAGATCTGGAAGCAAAAGTAATTGCTTCTAGAAACAGGTCCTTTCTCGAGGAATAGTTTCTCTCGAAAGAATTGAGTGGGAGGATGGTGGAGACTTGATAAGGTTATTGAACCGTCACTTCAACTAGTGTGTAGCAGGGCACAGGAAGTTGTTCTTGTGGCACCTACACCAATTGAAGTGGAAGCTTATGATAGTGATCATGAAACTTCGGATCAAGCCATTACCAAACCTCGTAGGACGACGAGGATGCGTAATACTTCAGAGTAGTGCGTGATCCTGTCTTGGAAGTCATGTTGTTGGACAACGATGAACCTATGAGCTATGGAGAAGCGGTGGTGGGCCCATATTCCGACAAATGGTTAGAAGCCATGAAATCTGAGATAAATGGATCTTTAAGAAGAAGACGGATATGGACAGTAATGTTACCGTCTATGAAGCTCGACTTGTGGAAAAGAGTATTTTCACAAGTTCAAGGAGTTGACTACGATGAGATTTTCTCATCCGTAGCGATGCTTAAGTCTGTCGGAATCATGTTAGCATTAGCTGCATTTATGAAATCTGGCAGATGGATGTCAAAACAAGTTTCCTTACCAGTTTTCGTAAGGAAAGGTTGTATGTGATACAATCAGAAAGGTTTTGTCGATCCTAAGGATGCTAAAATGTATGCTAGCTCCAGCGATCCTTCCATGGATTAGAGCAAGCATCTCGGAGTCAGAATATACACTTTGATAGAGTGAATCAAAGTTTTTGGGTTTATACAAAGTTTGTTAGAAACTTGTATTTACAATAAAGTGAGTGGGAGCGCTACAACATTTCTGATAAGTATATGTGAATGACATATTGTTGATCCGAAATGATGTGAAATTTCTAGAAAGCATAAAGGGTTGTTGGAAAGGAGTTTTTCAAAGGAAGACCTGGATAAAGCTGCTTACATATTGGGCATCAAGATCTGTAGAGATAGATCAAGACGCCTGATGATACTTTCAAAGAACGCACACCTTGACATGATTTTGAAAAAGTTCAAAATAGATCAGCAAAGAAGGAGTTCTTGGCTGTGTTACAAGGTGTGAGTATTGAGTAAGACTCAAGACCTGACCACAGCAGAAGAGAGAGAAAGGACGAAGGTCGTCCCCTATGCTTCAGACGTAGGCTCTACAATATGCTATGCTGTGTACCGCACATGAAGTGTCCCTTGCCATGAGTTGGTCAAGGGGTACAATAGTGATCCGGGAATGGATCACATGACAGCGGTCGAACTTATCCTTAGTATCTAGTGGACTAAGGAATTTTCTCGATTATGGAGGTGAAAAGGAGTTTGTCGTAAAGGGTTACGTCGATGCGAACTTTGACACTAATCCGGATGACTCTGAGTAATAAACCGGATTCGTATAGTAGAGCAATTATTTGAAATGGCTCCAAATAGCGCGTGGTAGCATCCACAAGATGACATAGATATTCGTAAAGCACACATGGATCTGAAAGGTTCAGACCCGTTGACTAATAACCTCTCTCACAAGCATAACATGATCAAACCAGAACTCATTGAGTGTTAATCACATAGTGATGTGAACTAGATTGTTGACTCTAGTGAACTCTTTGGATGTTGGTCACATGGTGATGTGACCTATGAGTGTTAATCACATGGTGATGTGGACTAGATTATTGACTCTAGTGCAAGTGGGAGACTGTTGGAAATATGCCCTAGAGGCAATAATAAATTGGTTATTATTATATTTCCTTGTTCACGATAATCGTTTATTATCCATGCTAGAATTGTATTGATGGGAAACTCAGATACATGTGTGGATACATAGACAACACCGTGTCCCTAGTAAGCCTCTAGTTGACTAGCTCGTTGATCAATAGATGGTTATGGTTTCCTGACCATGGACATTGGATGTTGTTGATAACGGGATCACATCATTAGGAGAATGATGTGATGGACAAGACCCAATCCTAAGCCTAGCACAAGACCGTGTAGTTCGTTTGCTCAGAGCTTTTCTAATGTCAAGTATCATTTACTTAGACCATGAGATTGTGCAACTCCCGGATACCGTAGGAATGCTTTGGGTGTACCAAACGTCACAACGTAACTGGGTGGCTATAAAGGTACACTACAGGTATCTCCGAAAGTGTCTGTTGGGTTGGCATGAATCGAGACTGGGATATGTCACTCCGTGTAAACGGAGAGGTATCTCTGGGCCCACTCGGTAGGACATCATCATAATGTGCATAGTGTGACCAAGGAGTTGATCACGGGATGATGTGAGTTACGGAACGAGTAAAGAGACTTGCCGGTAACGAGATTGAATAAGGTATCGGGATACCGACGATCGAATCTCGGGCAAGTAACATACCGATAGACAAAGGGAATTGTATATGGGATTGATTGAATCCCCGACATCGTGGTTCATCCGATGAGATCATCGTGGAACATGTGGGAGCCAACATGGGTATCCAGATCCAGCTGTTGGTTATTGATCGGAGAACGTCTCTGTCATGTCTGCATGGTTCCCGAACCCGTAGGGTCTACACACTTAAGGTTCGATGACGCTAGGGTTATAGGGAATAGATATACGTGGTTACCGAATGTTGTTTGGAGTCCCGGATGAGATCCCGGACATCACGAGGAGTTCCGGAATGGTCTGGAGGTAAAGATTTATATATGGGAAGTCCTGTTTTGGTCACCGGAAAAGTTTCGGGTGATATCGGTAATGTACCGGGACCACCGGGAGGGTCCCGGGGGTCCACCAAGTGGGGCCACCAGCCCCAGAAGGCTGCGTGGGCCAAGTGTGGGAGGGGACCAGCCCCGGGTGGGCTGGTGCGCCCCCCACCAAGGCCCAAGGCGCATGGGAGAGTGGGAGGTGGCAAACCCTAGGTCCAGATGGGCCTTAAGGCCCACCCTAGTGGCGCCCCCCCTCTCCTCCCCTTGGCCGCCCCCCTTGGATGGGATCTAGGGCTGGCCGCCTCCTCTTGGGGTGGGAACCCTAGAGGGGGCGCAGCCCCCTCCCCCCCTATATATAGTTGAGGTTTGGGCTGCCCAAGACACATGAGAACGTCTCTCTTTCGGCGCAGCCCTACCCCTCTCCCTCCTCCTCCTCTCCCGCGGTGCTTGGCGAAGCCCTGCGGGATTGCCACGCTCCTCCATCACCACCACGCCGTCGTGCTGCTGCTGGATGGAGTCTTCCCCAACCTCTCCCTCTCTCCTTGCTGGATCAAGGCGTGGGAGACGTCACCGGGCTGCACGTGTGTTGAACGCGGAGGCACCGTTCTTCGGTGCTTAGATCGGAATCAACCGCGATCTGAATCGCTACAAGTACGACTCCTTCATCCGCGTTCTTGCAACGCTTCCGCATCGTGATCTACAAGGGTATGTAGATGCACTCACCTTCCCCTCGTTGCTAGATTATTCCATAGATTGATCTTGGTGATGCGTAGAAAATTTTGAATTTCTGCTATGTTCCCCAACACCTACTGCCAGGCACTATATCCATTTGTGAAACAGAAAAACAAACACAACTGTGACCCATTCAGTTTGAAATCTTTGCATGACAGAAGCACAGCGTGAAGGCACATGAGGCACGGTTGGACACGCATCGCAAGCACAGTTATTTAAATTACTTACAGTCATGCATTCATAACAGAAGAACATGTGTTAGAACAGGCGAGGCACAGTTACCACGAATGCCACGGTTATGCAGCCCCAGAAGCACAACCCAGATTATGTGCTTAAAAATGTTTTCGTTCCATAACGGCGGGCGTGACCATGAAACTGTGAGACTCACGGTTGAACACTCACCGGTGGCATGGTTGTGGCTGCCTGTGCCCTTAGGTTATTTTTATCTCTCTGTCACGCAGCAGAGAAGCATGCTTGTATGCTTACAACATCCACGTTCAGAAACCGATGCGGCTGCGGAAAATAACAAGGAAACGTGTGCCTCTGATATTTTTGTCCGCCGAGTAAAAAATACATAAAGAAGCAAAAGGCGTTCTTATTTAAATTTGTTTTGTTTCTATAACTGCAGCAAATTAACTTACAAGCCGTTCTTATAACCACAGCACAAGAAAATAAACAATCGACAACGGCCCGCCCTCCCCACCAATTGCTTGCTATTTCATCGCTCCACGTGCGGCCTTGTTTTTGAATGTTCAGCGACCCATTCTTCCTTCTCGACCCTTGTGCAACCCCACCCTTCTGCGTAGCTATTCAACCTATTTACATGTAAAATTAATATTCATATATAAAAACAAAGCGAAAGATTGCGGTCATCACTGTTCTTTGCTTACGTCCTGTTTAAGCTGCATTATTACCTTTTAATTTTTCTATTCGTACTGTTCTCCGGTACCAAAAAGTCTCCACTCAGACCTTTCCTTTCTGAAAATGGACTGCGCAGATTCCGTGCCTTGTCCCGGGCTTCCCGGCACGCATTCTGTGTGCCTGGCTTGTGTGATGTTCGATTCTGGCGTAGATGCAAGACTTTGGTAAATGCTCCCTCCTGGTAGTGGGGTCGTTGGAGTTGCTGGTGTCTGACGTCTTCCTCCTGGGCTTGGAGTGCATTGTCCTGAGCTGTTTAATGTCCTCGATGGTGTTGTCGGTGTTGTCAACCATTTCATTGACCTTGCCCTCTTCTCCTGCTGCGATTTCCTCTTGTCCTCTTCAATCCTCATCCTCTCCTGAACTTCTGGGTTATCCGGGCAGTTTGTTTTCCTATGACCCTTTACTCTACAATGGCCGCACTTGGATGCGGCTTTGTTGCCTTTTCCTTTCTTCTCAGAACCAGCTTTGATTCGATCTCCTTTTTTCGCGCCCTTTGAGCCACTCATGGGAGGGTTCTTGAGAGTTTCGGCAAGAATGCCTGTGTCTGGTTCCTTGGCAAGTGCCGCCATGACTTCTATTTTCATATCTACCGTACACTCATGCAGCACACGGTATGCCTTCTCTTTTTTGCAAGCATTTGAATAGATATCCGACAACTCAGCGTAAGCGAGGCCGAATCTCATAGTTTCATTGTCTTGTGCGGTCATGCTATCACCTTGACTTGTAGACAGAACTTTCAGACTCACTGTTAGATTCCTGGTCCATCTGGGGATGACAAAGGATTTTGGAAGTTGATCGATCATTCCTGTTTGGTCCATCACATTAAGCACATGGCAGCACTGAATGCCATCCCTACTCATTTTCTTGCAGCTGCAACTGTATATTTCTTTTTGCTCATCCACATCTACCCTTAACTCAGACCTGTCAAATTCCTCGCCCGGATATGGTTTCCACACTTTTTCCCCACGCTCAATAATCTTTTTAAAAAAATACTGCCTCCCCTTTGCCAGGTCAGAGCACTTGAAGTAAGTCCGATTCCGTAGCTCCAGCTGGAAATTCCTAAAAATCTCATTCGTGTATAGTTGACTTCCTTGTCTTTCAATCGGAAAACCCGTCTCTAGTGATGGCGCCTTCTCTTCTGTTCGGTGTCTTTTCTTGTCAAGCGTGCGAGGCAATTTTGCTAAATCATGTGATACGCATTAACAAACCTTTTTATAGTGTCCTTGTGGTCGACATAATTCTTCCACATCGAATTCATGCTCTCACTCCGAGTGGTTGTTGACAAGAAAGGATAGAAACAGTCCTTGAAGTAGGCCGGCACCCAAAAAGTTCGGAGTTCCCATAGCATGTTCAGGTGTTTGTTGCCTTCCGCCTTGTGCAGAGAAATTGCTGCTTTCCAGGCACGCTCAAACTCGTCTTGATCTAGTGAGTTTTTGACGATTCGAAATATATCATCAGACATCCCTGGGTGTTGCGCAAACACTGTTGCGTTATTTTCCTTCAGGTTCTTCCTAATATGCCACCAGCAGAACCTGTGCCTCGTTCTCGTAAGAGCTTCCTTTATTGCAGTCTTCATCGCCTGGTCCTGGTCTGTTATTATGTATTTCGGCTCTTTACCTCCCATTGCCTCGACAAACGTGCTTAGGAGCCACTTGAATGACCCTATTTTCTCATCCTTCAAACGGCCTACTCCAAACAGGCTGGTCGACCCGTGGTTGTCGACACCTATAATTGGTGCAAATGGCAAGCCATATATATTCGTAGAGAATGTCGTGTCAAAAGACACGAAATCTCCATATAGATTATAATTCATCTTACACAAGGAGTCTGTCCAGAACAGGCTGCGCACTACATTGTTCTCTCTCTCTTCCACATGGTGGAATCCCGGCCTCCGCCTCTGCATATCAGTAAACAGTTTCATGGTGTCTGCGATACCAGTGCCGCGCTCTCCAGCCCTGTCCCGGCATGCAATGTTGCTTATGTCAATCGTGTCGAACATAATTTCTCGCCTCGGTTTCCCCATGGCAGTAAAAATCTGCATAACCTTCCTTGGTTCTAACCTCGCCTTCTGCAGCACTTGTATAAAGAATTTCTCCTAAGGTGTCATCATCAGCATCCAATCAGATGGGTGAAGCTGGTGGTTGTGCTCTAGACGCACGTTCTTCAGATACCATTTCCTCCTATCTGTATCCCTCTTGGTTGTTATTTGGACTGGGCAGCTTGTCCGGATCAAGCAGTTGCTGCTTCTCTCCTTAACATGTCTCTCAGTTGTTTTATTCTGCCCTTCCTTGGTGCACTGAAACACCTGCTTGTCAAGCTGCTGATCATATGTCGATCTTCTGCTCGTTGATTACTTGGCAGCAAAGCCAACCTTTCTAGCATATCTGCAGAAAAACAAAAAGCACTCATCCAATGATCTGAATACCATACCACCCTCTGGTTCAAGCGCTTCGGTGACCTCCTGAATCGTTGGGTATATGCCTTCTTTAAACATGTCGTCCATTTCTTTCTCTACAATGGTCAGCGGCACCATGATGATTCTGTCTACCGTGTCTTCGCTCGTCTGATCGCATTCACTTCTGACGACATCAGTCTCATCGCCAGCCACAGGTCCACTTACAGCGGAGCTGCTGCTGCTCTGTTGTTTGTCACACGCAGCAGCGTCGTTTCTGCATGGCACGGCCAAATCCATAAATGAGTCTGCCTCTCCAATGTTGCATTGTGCAATGCTGCTCCCTGTTTCTCCGGCACTCGTGCAACCAAGGGACTGTGCTACTTCTACCACGCAATCCGTGCTGGCGCTATACGCTACTTGCTGCTGTGAATGTTGCGTTTCCTTCGAAATGGATGGAGAACTATGATATTTCTTTCCCTCATCTGTTATCCCCTCTGCCAAATCCTGAACACATGGCAAGAAACAGAATTAGATGTCCAGAGCAGCATATGCATTTTTTTAATTTCTAAACAAAGGTTTATATGACTCATGAGGGCTCATCTGGTATACCAAAACCAGACCCGTGGCTCTTCACCAAGTATAAGCGGTACACCAGAGGCACTGTTCACATTACACCCAGTAGCACGAATGTGACCATGCTACAGACACATTTGCACAAAGAGGCACAGATGTGCTTCTGTTTACACCATACAACCGGAGAGGCACAACAACATCCTATATAAAAGAACAACTGCACATACAGCCGTACAAGACGGACATTCGTCCTCCTGTTTTGCACTTTACCCTATTCTCCCATAAAACTGTTTGTGTGTTGAATTGAAAAAGCATAGTTCCAACGTCACCTTTGTTTTCCCATGCCTCTCTTGTCCAGCAAATCTTGGCGACAACCTCCGTGCATTGGTGATTTCGCTGACGATTTTGAATGCCATCGGAGATCCTTTGGAAGGACCCCTCATGTTGAACGCCACAGGTGATCCTTTCAAAGGACCTTGCCTTATGTTTTCATCGATCTGTGGACTACCGCGATACTTGCTTCCTTCCTCGTACACCTGCGTGTGGAAGATACTGCAGTTTAAATATACCAGACGAAAACAAAGAAAAAATTGCTCACAAAAAAATATACATTTGCTTTAAATGTTGTTGCACGTTCGTATAGGCTATCACCTGTATTGCTTTCTGATGTTGCTGTATGGTAGAGCTTGTTGCTCCTATGTTTGATTTTGTTGTTGGGCTCTTCTTGCTTGTGCAAACCGTACCGAATCCTTGAACTCCAATGCTTTTGTTGCCAATGATCCTTCTGCTTGCATCAAAGGAAATTCTGTTACCTGTACCTCTTCATTATGACCGCCTACAAACGCTGGGCCGCGACTAAAACTTCCACGTACATTAAAACCAGCGTTTGAAGTTTTCGTCGTTACCTGCACAATCTGCTTAGTGGAGTCTCTGCTGCTTAGAATGCTCCTCTTGGCAGGTGTCTGTTGCACACCATGCTCCTGGTTGGGGCGTGTTCCCAAGAACTTGTATCTCACTCTTGACTCCAATTATTCCAGACTCCATGGCATGTGCGTGTTCGACAGCATCTGCATCCTTGATCTTCTTGTTTTGTAGTAATTTTTTTCTTCCACCTCTCGATACTCAACTGTAGAGTAGATGCACAGGATAAATAGATATTACAGCATTCATCCAGGATATATAAATAATTTTTGTTGTTGTTAATGATCTACTATTTGGTGTTCTCAGTGGTGACACCTTGACAGCAAACGTCCCAGAAATAAAAGACCAAACACTAATGTTCAACTGCCTTACTATTACCTGCCTCCCATAATCCTTGCCGATGTCGTTCAAAGACCGACCGTCCCTGTTGTCCTGACCAGATGACGCACTCCTGAACATCTGCCCCGAAAAAGAGACCTGATAAATATAAAGGTTATAAACCTGCAGTATCAGTGTTGAAACTTTTTGAAGTCGATATCAACAGAGATATATTTTTAGTTCTATATAATTAACATATATAAATATATACATATATTAATTTTTAAATAAACTACAACCTCAACCAAAGTGAGATCCTCTAATGCTAATTTGCTTGTGCAACACTTAACACAGAGATAACCATGAAACCTAACAAAAGTAACAACCTCGTATTAGAAGGACGAGAGGATACAAAACAAAAAACAAACTCAAATCAAAGCTACGGTGTAAAACTAAACAGCTTTATTGTATGAATCCCGACCAAAGCAAATTCATCAATGAATTGAATCTCGTGTATCAGGAATCGCCACGCAAAAGGTGCGTTGATAAATTTTTACTAACCTTTGATTGCCGAATCTTATGCGCTGATTGTTCGGAAGTCACATCTTTCTAAATTGTGGGGGGATCTGCTTCCCTGCAGTTTGTCAGCGATCCCCTTCAATGATTTTGAATCTCGGAGAGAGAGAGAAAAGAGAAAGAGAGAGGGAGAGAGATAGAGAGAAAGAAAGAGAGAGGCTACTACTTTTTTTGCGTGCAGGAGAAGAATAACCTGATAGGCGGGGTGAGTTTTGCGACGCATGAGACCTGATTTGGGCATGTTTCTTGGGCGTGACGAGATGTGGTAGGTCGACTTCACTTGACCGTCGACGACACTAACAAGTGGGCTCTCAGTTACTAATTCCTCTAAGTCTGTCACTAACTTGTGGGGTCGGCCTTATATGAGTCCTACGAGGAGTACCTCCATCTGAGGTGAGAAAATGTGGTAGGTGGACTTCAAACTCATACTGACATGTGGGCTCTCAAATTGTGACGCCCCCGATTTGACCGTACACTAATAATGCACGCAAATGTGTACGACCAAGATCAGGGACTCACGGGAAGATATCACAACACAACTCTAAACCATAAATAAGTCATACAAGCATCATAATACAAGCCAGGGGCCTCGAGGGCTCGAATACAAGTGCTCGATCACAGACGAGTCAGCGGAAACAACAATATCTGAGTACAGACATAAGTTAAACAAGTTTTCCTTAAGAAGGCTAGCACAAACTGGGATACAGATCGATCGAGGTGCAGGCCTCCTGCCTGGGATCCTCCTAACTACTCCTGGTCGTCGTCAGCGGCCTGCACGTAGTAGTAGGCACCTCCAGTGTCGTAGGAGTCGTCGTCGATGGTGGCGTCTGGCTCCTGGGCTCCAGCATCTGGTTGCGACAACCAGATAGAAAGAAAAGGGGGAAAAGAGGGAGAGAAGCAACCGTGAGTACTCATCCAAAGTACTCGCAAGCAAGGAGCTATACTACATATGCATGGGTATATGTGTAAAGGGGCATATCAGTGGACTGAACTGCAGAATGCCAGAATAAAAGGGGGATAGCTAGTCCTGTTGAAGACTACGCTTCTGGCCATCTCCATCTTGCAGCATGTAGAAGAGAGTAGATTGAAGTCCTCCAAGTAGCGTCGCATAGCATAATCCTACCCGGCGATCCCCTCCTCGTCGCCCTGTTAGAGAGCGATCACCGGGTTGTATCTGGCACTTAGAAGGGTGTATTTTATTCAGTATCCAGTTCTAGTTGTCATAAGGTCAAGGTACAAGGGACACGGCTATTCGAATAGATAAACTTCCCTGCAGGGGTGCACCACATAACCCAACACGCTCGATCCCATTTGGCCGGAAACACTTTTCTGGGTCATGCCCGGCCTCGTAAGATCAACACGTCGCAGCCCCACCTAGGCTCAACAGAGAGGTCAGCACGCCGGTCTAAACCTATGCGCGCAGGGGTCTGGGCCCATCGCCCTATGCACACCTGCACGTTGCGTACGCGGCCGGAAGCAGACCTAGCCCCCTTAATACAAGCGCGAGCTTACGGTCCAATGCGGCGCGCGCCACTCAGTTGCTGACGTCAAAAGAGCTTCGGCTGTTGCCACGACGTCGGGATACCCATAACTACTCCCACGTAGATGGTTAGTGCGTATAGACCAAATGGCCAGACTCAGATCAAATACCAAGATCTAGTTAAGCATGTTAAGTAACCGCGAACGCCGACCAGGGCCAGGCCCACCTCTCACCTAGGCGGTCTCAACCTGCCCTGTCGCTCCGCCACAAAGATCCACTCGCGGGTACTCCTACGAGCCGACCCGACTTTAGTCAGCACATGTGTCATGTATATAGGGTATATAGTATATACCCGTGATCACCGCCCAGGTGATCACGGCCCGATAGCATAGCGCAGTAGACGGACAAGAATGTAGGGCCACTGATGGAAAACTAGCATCCTATACTATGCATGTAGGATTGCAGGTAAAGGTATCAACAGTAGTAGCAAGGATAGGCTATGCATCAGGATAGGATATCGAAAAGCAGTAACATGCTACACTACTCTAATGCAAGCAGTATAGAGAAGAATAGGCGATATCTGGTGATCAAGGGGGGGGGGCTTGCCTGGTTGCTCTGGCAAGTAGGAGGGGTCGTCGACTCCGTAGTCGAACTGGGCAGCAGCAGTGTCGGTCTCGTAGTCTACCGGAGAGAAGAGGGGGGAAGAAACAGTAAATACAATGCAAACATAAGCATGACGATGCGTGACATGACAATGAGCGGTGCTAGGTGTGTCCTAACGCGACAGTAGGTGGTACCGGCGAAGGGGGGGAACATCCGGGAAAGTATTCCCGATGTTTCGCGTTTTCGGACAGACAGACCGGAGGGGGAAAGTTGTGAGTTCGATAGGTTAGGGAGGTGTGGTGGACGAACGGACTGCGTATCCGGATTCGTCTCGTCGTTCTGAGCAACTTTCATGTTGAAAATATTTTAATCCGAGTTACGGATTAAAAGATATGATTTTCTAAAGATTTTATTAATTTCTGGAATTTAATTAATTATTTAATTTAATTCGAAATTTGGATTTATGACATCAGCATGATGTCATGCTGACATCAGCAGTCAACAGGGGTTGACTAAGTCAAACTGACATGTGGGTCCAGTGGGACCCACCTGTCATTCTCTATTTAGGTTAATTAGGGTTTAGCTAAATAATTACTGTTTAATTAAATTAATTATCTAATTAGATTAATTTAAACAGGATTAATTAACTTAATTAATTTAGTTAATTAATTAATTAATTAAGATTATTTTTATTTTTATTTTCTTTATTTATTTATTCATTAATTTTTATTAATTAACTTATTATTATTATTATTATTTTATATATTTGTTTATTTATTTTTAATCAATTATTTTTATTTTTATTTTTATTTTTATTTTATTTTTTTAAACGTTTTACGGGCGGGGCCCATATGTCATAGGCCCTGGGGCCTTATCGGGCACACGGGCGTGCGGGCGTCCGACCCGGGCGAAGCCCGAGTGGCCACGG
>NC_057802.1:562647831-562882604 GCF_018294505.1 Triticum aestivum
CGGTGGAAAGTGGGGGGGTGAGGGGATAAGGGGAGAGGGGTGGGCCGGCCGGCTGGGCCTGGGGTGGCCCAGTTGGGCCAGGTCCAGTGGGGGGGACTTTTGTTTTTGTTTTTTTTGTTCTGTTTCCTTTTCTTTTTTGTAATTTCTTTTCTTTTACTTATTTGCTTTTCTGTTTTATTTCAATTTAAACTTTTTAGGCATTTTATAAAAATGTGATTACTTCACCATAATTACCGATGCAATAATTGACATGGCCCGAACATTTTTGTTTAAATTTTTGAAAACTTTTATTTTCCACTTTAAATTTAATTGAAGTTTGGATTAGGAGTTTGAATAGAAATGTGATTCCAATGTGATCAAGCCCTGTTTAGCAACATGATTAGCTTAAGCACAGAGAGTTACTGTAGCATGATTCTCGGGGTGTTACAAATCTCCTCCACTACAAGAAATCTCGTCCCGAGATTTAGGAGGTAGAAGGAAACAGTGCGGGGTATTCTTCGCGCAGACGATCCTCTCGTTCCCAAGTGGCCTCATCTTCAGAATGGTGCGACCACTGGACTTTGAGAAACTTGATCGCCTTCTGACGTGTGCGGCGTTCAGCTTGGTCGAGAATGCGGACCGGATGCTCCTTATAGGAGAGGTCTTGCTGCAATTCGAGCACTTCATGATCCACAGCTCGGATTGGGTCCTTGAAGCAACGGCGGAGCTGTGACACATGGAACACATCGTGAACCTGAGAAAGGTTCGGCGGTAGCTCCAGTTGGTATGCCACTTTTCCACGCCTTTCGAGAATAGTGAATGGGCCAATATAGCGAGGAGCTAGCTTGCCCTTGATCCCGAAGCGGTGAGCACCCTTCATAGGTGTGACTCGAAGATAAGCCTTTTCGCCAGGTTGATAGACCATGTCTTTATGATGACGGTCATACTGACTCTTCTGACGTGACTGAGCAGTCTTGAGATTCTCACGAATAATGCGGACTTGTTCTTCGGCATCTTGGATAATATCCGGACCGAAGAGTGGACGTTCCCCAGTTTCTGACCAGTTCAGAGGGGTTCGGCACTTTCGTCCATATAACACTTCGAAGGGGGCCATCTTCAGACTAGCTTGATAGCTATTATTATAAGAGAACTCAGCATACGGGAGAGATTCCTCCCATTTCTTGCCGAAGGAAATAACACAAGCTCGAAGCATATCTTCGAGAACTTGGTTGACGCGTTCAACTTGCCCTTGCGACTGAGGATGAAACGCAGTACTGAATGACAGATGAGTTCCCATGGCTTCTTGGAAACTTGCCCAGAATCTTGAAGTGAATAAGCTGCCACGGTCTGAGCTGATAACCAATGGAATACCGTGGAGTGAAACAATCCTGGACATATAGAGCGTTGCCAACTGGCTAGCAGTGATTGTTTCTTTGACTGCCAGAAAATGTGCAACTTTGGAAAGCCGGTCAATGACGACAAGAATAGCATCATTACCTTTATGTGATTTGGGAAATCCAGTGACGAAGTCCATCTCAACATGGTCCCATTTCCATTCAGGAATAGAGATAGGTTGCAGAGTTCCAGCAGGCCTTTGATGTTCTGCTTTGATACGACGGCAAACGTCACACTCAGCAACATAACGAGCAATGTCTTGCTTCATATTAGACCACCAGAATCTCTGACGGATGTCTTGGTACATCTTTGTACTACCAGGATGGATACATAGAGGCGTATCATGAGCTTCTTTCATAACTTCCTGTGTCATATCCAGGTTTTTCTCTGCACATGGCACCACTAGGCGGCCCTTGAAGTATAAGGTGCCATCTTCAGCAATGGTGAAGAATGAGGGCTTTCCTTCTGCGAGGTAGCGCTTAATCTTGTGGGCTTCAGAGTCATACTTCTGTAGCCTTTTGATGCTGTCCTCGAGATCTGGTTTAGCAACTAGGGTATTGAGGGAACCCTGGGTAACAACGTGGAGGTTCACCTTGCCAAACTCCTTAGGAGGGGGAGCGAGTGCACCCGGAGGAACAATATGGAGGTTCAGCTTCCTGAATTCTTCAACAAGCGAGGGCTGAACTTTATGAACCTGGAGGTGGTTGCAATAAGACTTGCGGCTCAAGGCATCAACCATTACATTAGCCTTGCCTGGCGTATAGGAAATACCCAAGTCAAAGTCTGCAACAAGCTCAATCCATCTCTGTTGACGGAGGTTCAGATCTGGCTGAGTAAACAGATACTTCAGACTTTGGTGGTCAGTGAAGATCTCGCAACGATTACCGAGAAGGTAATGTCGCCACTGCTTCAGCGCATGAATGACAGCAGCAAGTTCGAGGTCGTGAACTGGGTAGTTCTCTTCGTGAGGGCGCAATTGCCGAGAGGCATACGCAATCACTTTGCGGTCTTGCATTAGGACACAGCCTAATCCTTGACGGGATGCGTCGCAGTAAATGACAAAGTCCTTCTTAGTATCAGGTGGAGCTAGAACTGGAGCAGAAGTCAACTTGTCTTTGAGTGCTTGGAAACTTTCCGGACATTTGTCTGTCCATTGGAACTTGACACCCTTATGCAACAGGTTAGTCAGAGGCCTGGCGATCTTAGAGAAGTTCTCGACAAATTGACGACAATAGCTGGCGAGACCGAGAAAACTTCTGACTTGCTTAACGTTCTTGGGAGGAGTCCAATCAAGAATAGCCTGAACTCGCTCGGGGTTGACGGCAATACAATCCTTAGAGATGACATGCCCAAGATAGGTTACTTCTGGTAGCCAGAATTCACATTTGGAGAACTTGGCATATAGTTGATGCTCTCGTAGCTTTTCCAGCACAAGTCAAAGATGTTCAACATGTTCTTCTTCGTCCTTGGAAAATACCAGGATATCATCCAGATAAACCACGACGAACTTGTCGAGGTAATCCATGAATATATAGTTCATCAGACGAGAGAAGGTGGCTGGAGCATTGGTTAAACCGAAAGACATGACGGTGTACTCGTATGAACCATAGCGAGTCACGAAGGCGGTCTTTGGGATATCCTCCTCGCGAACACGGATCTGGTGGTAGCCCAACCTCAAGTCGAGCTTAGAGAACACTGACGAACCCGCCAGTTGATCATACAGATCATTGATCCGAGGAAGGGTGTATTTATTCTGAATGGTAGCTTGGTTTATAGGACGGTAGTCTTGAACCAATCGGTTAGTCCCATCCTTCTTCTTGACAAAGAGAGAAGGTGCTCCCCAAGGAGAGCAACTTGGGCGAATGAATCCTTTGCGAAGAGATTTGTCGATTTCCTCCTTAAGCTCAAGGAGTTCATGCGGCGGCATTTTGTAGGGTCGCTTGGCTATAGGAGTGGTGCCTGGTTTCAAGTCGATGATGAATTCGACAGCTCTAGCAGGGGGAATCCCCGGAAGTTCTTCAAGGAAGACGTCGAGGAATTCACGCACGACGGGAATGTTTTCAATGCCCTCGAGTGGTGCAGCGTTCAATGCATTCAATGCATAGAGCCTTGCCTCGACATTTTGCACCAGATGAGCTTGGTAAGCAACTATTTCATCTGAAGGGTGTAGCAGATGGACGGTTTTAGTGGCGCAAACTATAGAAGCAGTATGCACTTTCAACCAATCCATACCCAAAACGAGGTCGATGTTAGACGACTTCAGGATAATGGGAGAGGCATAGAATTCCAGCCCTTCGATTTCCACGGGGACATCGATGCCAACCAAGGAGGTTTGACACTGTCCCACGGGGGTTTTGACCAATACAGAGGTGTTCATCTCCTCACATTTAACGTCGTGCTTGTATGCAAAATCTTCTGACATGAATGAATGCGATGCACCTGTATCAAATAAAACGGATGCTGGTACTGAATTTACGAGGAGTGTACCCATCACAGTAGCAGGCTGGTCCTGAGCTTCGTTGAGATCAACGTGGTTGGCATGAGCACGACCATAAGGCTTAGCATTGTTGTGGCGGGGCTGGTTGTTACCACGGCCCATTGCTGGAAGGGCCAGTTGATTCTGATTCTGATTGCAGTCCCTGGAACGGTGACCTGGTTGTCCACACTTGTAGCACAGACCATTATTGGGAGTGGGAACAGGGGCTTGGGACGGTGGAGCTGGAAGTCTTGACTGCCTAGATGGTGGTGGAGGCAGACGAGGTGCAGCATATGTCTGCCTTGGGGCAGATGCATTTGGACGGTACATGCTATTCGGGATCCATATCTTATGCTTCTGTGAGGGCGAGCCCGAAGATGAGCCCGTGTCACGGTTGCGCCTGTGAGAGCTCTGGTATTCCTGCAGACCAGTTTCGACATTGATGGCCTTGTTCACCAAGGTGGCGAAATCAGCAAAGTCATGCACTAGAAGTACGAGCTTGATGTCAGCTTGAAGGCCATCACGGAACTTCTCCTGTCTGCGTGCATCAGTTGCAATGTCCTCTTCAGCATAGCGAGACAAGTCCAGAAACTCCCGCTGATAAGCTTCAACAGTTTTGTTGCCTTGGGTGAGGTTGCGGAACTCACGCTTCTTCCGGTCCATGACTCCCTGAGGAATGAAGCGGGCACGGAAAGCTGCTTGGAAGTCTGGCCATGTGATGATTGTTCCAGCTGGCATAGTACGCCTGTGGCTGTCCCACCATTGAGCTGCGGGTCCCTTCAAGAAGAAGGAAGCAAAGGTGATATAGCTGGCAAGGGCTACATCAGCAGACTCCATCTCATAGGTGATGTCACGGAGCCAGTCATCAGCATCCAGAGGCTGAGTTGAGCTGCGGCAGATGGTTGGGTTGAGGCGTATGAAATCTTGAAGAGTCACTTGGGCTGGCTGCTGGTTCATATTGGGGCGAGGAAACTGAGCCATCATATTTTCCATGAATTGGCGGTTCAGTTCGAACTGTTGGATCATACCAGCCATGTACTCAGGTGGTGGTGGGGCATCGCCACCACGACCACCTGGTCTAACCATCCTGCTAATATATAACAGGGGTAGTTCAGCATTGAGAAATTTGCAAGGACAAGAATCATTCATGATGAAACATGCATAAAGAAAGGAGCACGATAGCTACTACATGGTAGTCGGCATAACTCACAAAGGGGTCATGCATAGAGTTCAGTGCACAGAGTTCAGTACATAGACTAAAACAACATAGGCGGCACACAGGCTCGCGGCGAATGCATCTAACACTACAAGCAAGCCTACATCAGTCCCAAGAGGTACTTTGGAGGTAATCGTAGCCCGACAGCTGGTAGTGAGGCAACGGATAGCCCTCCACGTCAGCAGACTGGGGGCCGCGGATACTCAGGTGTAGAGCCCGACGCTCAGGTGGCAGAAGAGGACCAAGTGCAGGGGAGTAGCCTCCCACCTCTGGCCAACCGACACTGTGGGGCATCACGGTCCTGGCTGGGTAGATCGCAGTACGTGGTACCTGTCCAGATCGGACAAAGGGGTGCAGCAGCGTCAGGGCACGGTAAAGGTGCTGACGGGTGGTGTACATCTCGTGGCGAAGAGCTCGGTTAGCTCGATCCAGCCCATCAGCATGCAGAACCAGGTTCTGATGGTAGAAGGGCTCTCGGGTGACAGTGGAGTAGGCAGCAGTATAGTATCCCTCCGCACCAACATCAGATGCGATAGCAATGTGCCTGAAAGGGGAGGTGTCCAACTCCCGATACTCTCCACGAAGACGCGTCAGAGCAGCATAGGCAGCATCGTGGACAGCCATATCGATGGTCACACCAACACCATGTGCGGTGTGCAGCACAGTAGTGGAGTCGTACTCCCGAGAGTAGAGGTGGACGATGGCACGGTACTGCTCCTGGTTAAAGTCCTGGTACTCCTCGTAGATGGTGTACTCAGGGTGCCAGCGATAACCCAGATAGGTCATCATCTCAGCTAGCACAGCAGGTGATCCCGAGGCACCAATGGCCGTCGTGTGGCGAACGACCTGCCTCGTGGGTGCCATCTGAAAGCAAAGACGTTTCAAAGGAGTCAAATGACAGTGTGTGAATTGTTCAAAATACTATTCTAAGAAACAACTATGGCTTATCCAACTTTGGGGTGAATGCGGTCACGGGATCCTAGTGTTGGAGTTAGTAAATTCGTTTAACCCGAGTAGAAGAGAGTTCAGAGTCCCAGAGTAAAGGTCGAGGAGTAAAAGATCCTAGTACCACCCAATGGCGACGTGGGCCCGTAAGACACACAGCCATGTTAGTAAAAGTTTTGTAATGTCTAGACTCGACTTCGGCCAAGGAGTGTGGAAAGGGGGATTCCCACAGGCAGTCGGCTCTGATACCAACTTGTGACGCCCCTGATTTGACCGTACACTAATCATGCACGCAAATGTGTACGACCAAGATCAGGAACTCACGGGAAGATATCACAACACAACTCTAAAACATAAATAAGTCATACAAGCATCATAATACAAGCCAGGGGCCTCGAGGGCTCGAATACAAGTGCTCGATCACAGACGAGTCAGCGGAAACAACAATATCTGAGTACAGACATAAGTTAAACAAGTTTGCCTTAAGAAGGCTAGCACAAACTGGGATACAGATCGATCGAGGCGCAGGCCTCCTGCCTGGGATCCTCCTAACTACTCCTGGTCGTCGTCAGCGGCCTGCACGTAGTAGTAGGCACCTCCAGTGTCGTAGGAGTCGTCGTCGACGGTGGCGTCTGGCTCCTGGCTCCAGCATCTGGTTGCGACAACCAGATAGAAAGGAAAGGGGGAAAAGAGGGAGAGAAGCAACCGTGAGTACTCATCCAAAGTACTCGCAAGCAAGGAGCTATACTACATATGCATGGGTATATGTGTAAAGGGGCATATCAGTGGACTGAACTGCAGAATGCCAGAATAAAAGGGGGATAGCTAGTCCTGTTGAAGACTACGCTTCTGGCCATCTCCATCTTGCAGCATGTAGAAGAGAGTAGATTGAAGTCCTCCAAGTAGCATCGCATAGCATAATCCTACCCGGCGATCCCCTCCTCGTCGCCCTGTTAGAGAGCGATCACCGGGTTGTATCTGGCACTTAGAAGGGTGTATTTTATTCAGTATCCAGTTCTAGTTGTCATAAGGTCAAGGTACAACTCTGGGTCGTCCTTTTACCGAGGGACACGGCTATTCGAATAGATAAACTTCCCTGTAGGGGTGCACCACATAACCCAACACGCTCGATCCCATTTGGCCGGACACACTTTTCTGGGTCATGCCCGGCCTCGTAAGATCAACACGTCGCAGCCCCACCTAGGCTCAACAGAGAGGTCAGCACGCCCGGTCTAAACCTATGCGCGCAGGGGTCTGGGCCCATCGCCCTATGCACACCAGCACGTTGCGTACGCGGCCGGAAGCAGACCTAGCCCCCTTAATACAAGCGCGAGCTTACGGTCCAATGCGGCGCGCGCCACTCAGTTGCTGACGTCAAAAGAGCTTCGGCTGATACCACGACGTCAGGATACCCATAACTACTCCCACGTAGATGGTTAGTGCGTATAGACCAAATGGCCAGACTCAGATCAAATACCAAGATCTCGTTAAGCGTGTTAAGTAACCGCGAACGCCGACCAGGGGAAGGCCCACCTCTCACCTAGGCGGTCTCAACCGTCCCTGTCGCTCCGCCACAATGATCCACTCGCGGGTACTCCTACGAGCCGACCCGACTTTAGTCATCACATGTGTCATGTATATAGGGTATATAGTATATACCCGTGATCACCGCCCAGGTGATCACAGCCCGATAGCATAGCGCAGTAGACGGACAAGAATGTAGGGCCACTGATGGAAAACTAGCATCCTATACTAAGCATGTAGGATTGCAGGTAAAGGTATCAACAGTAGTAGCAAGGATAGGCTATGCATCAGGATAGGATATCGAAAAGCAGTAACATGCTACACTACTCTAATGCAAGCAGTATAGAGAAGAATAGGCGATATCTGGTGATCAAGGGGGGGGCTTGCCTGGTTGCTCTGGCAAGTAGGAGGGGTCGTCGACTCCGTAGTCGAACTGGGCAGCAGCAGTGTCGGTCTCGTAGTCTACCGGAGAGAAGAGGGGGGAAGAAACAGTAAATACAATGCAAACATAAGCATGACGATGCGTGACATGACGATGCGGTGCTAGGTGTGTCCTAACGCGACAGTAGGTGGTACCGGCGAAGGGGGGGAACATCTGGGAAAGTATTCCCGATGTTTCGCGTTTTCGGACAGACGGACCGGAGGGGGAAAGTTGCGAGTTCGATAGGTTAGGGAGGTGTGGTGGACGAACGGACTACGTATTCGGATTCGTCTCGTCGTTCTGAGCAACTTTCATGTTGAAAATATTTTAATCCGAGTTACGGATTAAAAGATATGATTTTCTAAAGATTTTATTAATTTCTGGAATTTAATTAATTATTTAATTTAATTCGAAATTTGGATTTATGACATCAGCATGATGTCATGCTGACATCAGCAGTCAACAAGGGTTGACTAAGTCAAACTGACATGTGGGTCCAGTGGGACCCACCTGTCATTCTCTATTTAGGTTAATTAGGGTTTAGCTAAATAATTACTGTTTAATTAAATTAATTATCTAATTAGATTAATTTAAACAGGATTAATTAACTTAATTAATTTAGTTAATTAATTAATTAATTAAGATTATTTTTATTTTTATTTTCTTTATTTTTTTATTTATTCATTAATTTTTATTAATTAACTTATTATTATTATTATTTTATATATTTGTTTATTTATTTTTAATCAATTATTTTTATTTTTATTTTTATTTTATTTTTTTAAACGTTTTACGAGCGGGGCCCATATGTCATAGGCCCTGGGGCCTTATCGGGCACACGGGCGTGCGGGCGTCCGACCCGGGCGAAGCCCGAGTGGCCACGGGCGCCGAAAGTGGCCGCCGGCGCGGCAGTGGCCCGTGGGGCTAGCGGCGGGGCAGTACGGCGGAGCGGTGGCGGCGAGGCCGCGCGGGGCAGTGAGCAGGGGCGCAGGCGTGCGGGCATGCCGCAACAGTGAAGGGCGGTGCCGACACGGCCACGGCGCGACGGGGCAAGGGCTGGCGGCGCGGCTGGGCGACGCAGGCGAGGCAGCGGGATGCAGGGGAGGCGAGGCGCAGCGATGCGGGGGGGGAACGGGGCGGTGGCGCGGCGAGCGAGCGGCGCAGGCGAGGCGCGTTGGCGCGGGGCGACGGGCGTGGCCAGACGGAGCCGCGCGCGGCCAGGGCGCGGCCTGACCGCGGTGAGCACGCGCGAGGGGAAGCGGGCGAGCGCGGTCAGGGACATGCGCGCGCCCGGGCGCCGGTGAGCGAGGCCCTGGCCGAAGTGGCCGGAGCAGGGGAGGAGGAGGGGATGCCGGGACCTCACCACGGGGCGGTGGGGTCTAGGCAGTGGGGCTCGTGGAGGTTGACGGGGACGACGGGCGAGGCGGAGAAAGGGGGAAGCAGGCCGGCGGGGGCGTGCTCCGGCGAGGGCGAGGCGGCGCGGGGTCGAGCGCGACGGCGACGGCCTCCTCCTCGATCCAGATCGGGGGAGGCAGAGGAGATATTTCGGGGGGAGTGGGGGTGGCTGTCGGTGGAAAGTGGGGGGTGAGGGGATAAGGGGAGAGGGGTGGGCCGGCCGGCTGGGCCTGGGGTGGCCCAGTTGGGCCAGGTCCAGTGGGGGGGGCTTTTGTTTTTTTTTGTTCTGTTTTCTTTTCTTTTTTGTAATTTATTTTCTTTTACTTATTTGCTTTTCTGTTTAATTTCAATTTAAACTATTTAGGCATTTTATAAAAATGGGATTACTTCACCATAATTACCGATGCAATAATTGACATGGCCCGAACATTTTTGTTTAAATTTTTGAAAACTTTTATTTTCCACTTTAAATTTAATTGAAGTTTGAAAAGAAATGTGATTCCAATGTGATCAAGCCCTGTTTAGCAACATGATTAGCTTAATCACAGAGAGTTACTGTAGCATGATTCTCGGGGTGTTACACAAATAGTTCCTCCAAGTATTTGACTAACTTGTGGGGTCGTCCGCAGATGAGTTCGAGATCTCTCTCCATCTAGCATCGGTGGCGACAGGCGAGCTCTCCAAAGGAAATCCAATCGTGATCCCTCCGCAGAGTTCGCTCGTCACTGAAAAATTATCGATCTCCTTCATCTCACTCACCGTGGATCTCCTGTTCAGGTAATCCATTGCATCCTCACCATGATTATGCCACGGATTCAACGTTTGAACAAAAAAAATACCGGTGCTAGCAATTCCACGGGCTGCGTACACACCGCATGTGCGCAACACAGCAGGTGGGGCGCGATTTGAATATCGGTTCCTGATCCAATTATCTTCAGCTGGTCCGTGCTCAAACTGTTGCGCCATCTTAAGAACAGAGGGGGTTATGGATTTAAAATTAGGACTCAGCTAACCTCACTTTAATCATGTCGCTTGCACCGTGGTTTTGCTAACTTGAGTTATATCTCCAGCCATGCAAAACTTAAGCACTCGTCTTAGCTAACCAACTAGAGACAGGTCAAATTATTTGTATAGATCCGCAATCTATAGCAGAGATCCAAAGGATTTACGTCCGTTTTTGCAAAGCCGTTACTAACTCAGAGTTAGAACCCGTCTTAGCTACCCAACCTATTGATGATGGTCTCACATGGACTGCTAACAACTATCTTACATAGCTGACGTGGTAACGATGACGTCTCATGACCTCTTATGTAGAGTTCGATGAGATGGACTCCACCCCACAGCCGTCGGAGACTCAGTCTCAGTCTGTCGATGGCACGGAGATTGTCACCCAAGATTTCATGGTTCATGACCAACTAGAGACAGAGACACTACAGATCGAGTTAAAACATGCAGCGCACAAAAAGCTTGTTGAGGAGTACAGGACAAAGAAGCAGCCTGCTGCCTCGAAGTGGGTGTTTTTATCATGCATCTCGCGTGTGTCGTTGAAATTTCTTTGGAAATCAATGCCTCTCTGTTTTGGAAATTTCTAGCTGCATTTTTAATCACACCTTAAATATTTATCTCTGTTTTGCTGACTCGGCGTTTATATGTAAGCTTCTGCCAGAAAAGCATGTGGTTCAACAATACAGTTGCTAAAGGTCATTTCTTATCTTTGTCCACAGAGCTGCTGCAATGGGTGAATACGAAGAAGAGTTCAACACAAAACTTAGCTTCCAGAAATTCATTTCTGTTTGTGAAAAGCTAACAGAACCACAAAAGCAGCTTGTCAGAGATATTGGTTTTGGATACCTTCTAGATCTGTGCTGTCGCGAGCTTCCAAGGTGTTTCGTTCGTTGGCTTGTCCACTATTTTGATTGCCCTTCCAGGTGTTTCATACTGCCTAGTGGATACAGATTCCTTATCAACTCGTACACCGTGCGCCGGATCTTAGGAATTCCACTGGGCGGGCAGATTATCCCTAGAAAATGCTCAGAAGCTTTCAGATGTCAGGTTAAGTCTGAAACTCGGTGTGCTGGGCACGCTCCAAACATCAGAGAGTTCACTGATCTCATAACCCCAGAGCTGACAGGAGAAGTGTTTCAACGGGTTTTCGTGATGTTTGCAACAACGGTATTTCTATGCCCAACGACATATGATTGCGTTAGCCCCGACTATTTAGCCGCTCTAGAAGGACCAGCAAGTAACATATCATCATATGATTGGTCCAATGTTGTCACAGAGAAATTGGTGACATCACTCCATACCTTCAAGGACAAAGGATTCGTAGGCGCCCTGTGTGGCTGCCTCCTTATTCCAGTGGTTCGTTCACTAACTTGTACACTTCTTTATACCCACAAGCAGCTACAAGAACATGATTAATTTTTACCTCTTCCCCACTTGCAGATAACGTATTTTGAGTACCTGGATACAAAAATTATGGACCTGGAACCTGACACTCCTGCAAGACTTGTCATGTGGGACACAGAGGCCATTAAAAATTATGCTAACATAGACAGCCTGTCAACAGAGGACGGAATTTTTGGGAAACACACGGTGAGTCAACTTTTCATCATTTTCCTTTGGCGAAGTTTTCGACTCAACATAATGACTTAGCTGCCATGTATTAATTTGACTTGACTGTAATTCTTTCCTTCCACATGGCAGCTGAAAGACATTAGGCGCACGCCTTTCCAACCACCGCCTGGCTTTCAAGCGCCATTTTTCGAAATGAGTCCCAGACTAGAAGCCTACATAGAAGAATTTGTGCCTCAAGAAAAACTTTGTTCCGTAAGTGATTTCCAGCTTCTACACCTGATTTTATGTTTGAAATGATGTTCCTTAAGTTTTTACAAAATAGATACATGTCCTATTGTGTTCATCCAGACAGTTTCCTATAGTACGTTAGCTGTGCTTTTGTGTTAAAACTAGAAGTGCTTCATATAGGACGTTAGCTGTGCTTTTGTGTTAAAACCAGAAGTGCTTCCTATACTACGTTAGCTCTGCTTTTGTGTTAAAACCAGAAGTGCTTCCAATAGTACGTTAGCTGTGCTTTTGTGTTAAAACCAGAAGTGCTTCCTATAGTACGTTAGCTGTGCTTTTGTGTTAAAACCAGAAGTGCTTCCTATAGTACGTTAGCTGTGCTTTTGTGTTAAAACTAGAGGTGCTTCCTATAGTACGTTAGCTGTGCTTTTGTGCTAAATATAAAAGTGCTTCCTATAGTACCTTATTTGTGCCTTTGTGTTAAAACCAGAAGTGCTTCCTATAGGACGTTAGCCGTACTTTTGTGTTAAATATAGAAGTGCTTCCTATAGTACGTTAGTTGTGCTTTTGTGTTAAATATAAAAGTGCTTCCTATATACGTTACTGTGCTTTTGTTTAAAAAGAAGTGCTTCCTATAGACGTTATCTGTGCTTTTGTGTTAAAACCAGAACTGCTTCCTATATACGTTAGCCGTGCTTTTGTGTTAAATATAAAAGTGCTTCCTATAGTACGTTAACTGCTTTGTGTTAGATATACAAGTGCCTCCTATAGTACGTTAGCTGTGCTTTGTGTTAAAACTAGAAGTGCTTCCTATAATACGTTAGCCGTGCCTTTGCGTTAAAGCTAACAGTGCTTCCTTATAGTACGTTAGCTGTGCTTTTGTGTTAAAACTAGAAATGCTTTCCTATAATACGTTACCCGTGCCTTTGCGTTAAAGCTAATAGTGCTTCCTATAGTACGTTAGCTGTGCTTTTGTGTTAAAACTTAGAAGTGCTTCCTATAATACGTTAGTGTGCCTTGCGTAAAATATAGAAGTGCTCCCTATAGTACGTTACCTGTGCTCTTTGTGTTTTAAAACTACAGATGCTTCTTATAGAATGTTAACTGTGCCTTTGTGTTAAATAGAGAAGTGCTCCCTATAGTACGTCATCTGTGCTTTTTGTGTTAAAACTACAAGTTCTTCCAATAGTACGTTAACTGTGCCTTTGTGTTAAATATAGAAGTGCTTCCTATAGTATGTTAGTTGTGCCTTTGTGTTAAATATAGCACTGCTTCCCCACGACAGTAGATCAACCATGCTTCGTAAGGTACGTCGAGTGTGCTCTTTCAAGGAATGTGTTCACCATGATTCATGGACTTTGTTAGTCGCGCTTCCCGCAGCACACCATGTGTCCTTCTGCGCACATTATTCCATGCCCTTTCTGCAATTATTGACACAACGTACAGTAGTTCACAAGATATTTTTCATTTTCGGTATTAATAACTTCTTTTCATTCTCGGTGTTAGTAATATCTGATGGTTTTTCTTTCAATTCCAGGCCAAGATGAAAATTGCCAAAGTTATCAATGAAATGTACACAGAACTTTTCTCGCGGTTTCAACCAGTTCTCGAGCAGAAATTGGAGAAGCTCCTTTCACTTGGTAGGGATCTTAGTGCAAAAGAAACCAAGACCAGAGACCAGGGCGTTTATTGTAACTTGCAGTAGGACAACTCAAATGAAAAAGAAACTTTTTCATCACTCCCTTCAACATATTCTACGCTTCCAAGTTCTAGCACGACAAGCAGTCAAAGTTCTTCCAGCAGTGGCTCGACCAGTGTCCTTCACGCCACATCATACTCCCTGGAAAATTTAAAGGGTTGCTGCGATACCCCTGACCCAGAATCCGTACGACAAAGAGCAGTCAAATTCGTCTATCTTCACGCCTAAAATCATCAACCCAGATTAAGTTGCTACTAGAAGTGAACAGGATCGACCACAACACAGAGGACATTGATGAACAAGCCAAGATTCATCTGGACAAAGTGCATAACCATCTGCACAAATGCCTTGATGGCTTGCCGGTCCATGAGCCCTTCGTGTCAACATCCGACATGCTGGAGAGCGGGGCAACTATAATGACAGGTGAAAATTCATCTAAGTGTTCTGTACCGATTGAAACCCAAAATTCTGCTGGAGGATCTGCAGACCACAACTCTCTGACAAGCCCACAGGAAAAACTCTTGGAGGAAACAGCAAAACCAACTGCAACAGAAACATCAGCCTCGCACTCTGCGGTTGACAAACAATTACTGACTGGTCCAATCTCAACAGACATACTTGGAGCACCTGTTTATCACGTTGGGAAAACGTCACCAACTACTGCACGGTCCAGCGGTTCTGAGAGCGCTCACAACAACTCTTCAACCAACACAAAGAGCCTCACTGTATCCCAGCCTGCACAAAAATCAAACAATGTCACTGGACAACGTTCTTCTTCGCTGCCGGAAGATAAGGTCCATCTTGTTTCAACTTTGAGTGACGAGAAGAACATTGCTAAAACAGAACACACAAGAGCTACTTCCTCCTATAGTAGAAGTCCCCAGTGATTCTGCCAGCGGTTCTGGCTCGGTACTGGACACGGGAAAAGCAATTCCATCCACTAGTGATGCTCCACTGGTTGGTGCACCATCGGTCAATGCAGAAGACAATAACATTGCAGAAGAACATAAACAGTGTACGAAGCAACCACCTATTGATCCCACAGACAGCGTCCCTATTACCACAAGCGCACATCGGCCAGAACCAGAACCACAAATGGCAGCTCACAAGAGGTCCTTACAGCAGTCAGAAGATCCAGGTAACAAGAGTACAGCGCCTCCTATGAACAGAGTTAGGATACTGGAGCCTCCACATAATTCAACAGAAATTGCAAACAACTAGTCTCTACAAGCTGACAACCACAGAGGCCTCCTTAATTGTGGATTCATTGATGATGATCAAATATGGTCTGACCCATCTATCTATGAACAACTTGACAGAGTCATTGAACAAAAACAGAAACAACCCTTTCATAACCAAGTAGCATCACAACAATGCCAACCTGATACCGTTTCACACTTGGCCAAGAATTCAAGCTCGTCAGCTAGATCTTCCCTTTCTAACTATCCAGAGCCACCTATACCCAGCAGATCAGAATCAATGTCAGGCGGTAGCCACCTCACACAGGCCTTTGATACGTCATACTCTACAGGTTTAACTCAAACTGTCTTGTCCCAAAGTTTACCAGCAACTCCCTTGTCCCAACACTACAACCAACCAGCTCCTAGTATCAAAAACCACTTCTACCGACATCCTGGTGCTTAGAATAACGGCGGTTCAAACAAAAGCCAGCGCTTACCATATGCGATGAACAACCAAAGTCACAAGTAGTACCAGCAACAAACCACTGTCCGTGATGCCCACTACCCCCAACACAATGATGCTCAGAATAACAGCACTACACGGTGCCAACAACGCCAACCTCAAGAGCAGAACAATCAGCAGCCACACAGAGGCGGGTCTAATGGGCAAAGTTACAGTGCCTTGCAACAATAGTTCAACAGCATGCAGTATTCCGGCCATCCTCTCCAGCATTTTCCAACAGATATTCCTTCAAGCTCAACCGGTGATCCAACTGTCAGAACATTAGAACTGCGCATGCAGCACCAACCACAACGCCTAATGTTCCAAAGAAACAACAATTATAATGAGGGTCGTCTGCAAATTAGTAATGGTCAATTGAACTCTGGTGGTCATGTCTTCCAGCCTCATCAACATCACTCTGAGCTAGAACAGACTCGATTCACTGACCAAGGGAATGACCATCAAGATCACTGCCAAGTTTTGGAAATAAGAGATTCCACAACCGAGGAGAAAGAAGTGTATGAAACAATCGTCGACAATACGCCAGGTATCAAGCAAAATGATAGGTAATGAATTCGTTGTTCCTGTTACAGTAAAGTTTTGGTCCCTTCGTTTACTAATGCAATATATTCTGCCTGAAGCTACCATATTCAAGTGTTTCGGCTCGATTCTTCTACTATTGAAATTGAATACTAATCATTTCCTCTTATGTTAAAAAGAAAATCTTACGATTTAAAATTCATTTGTTTTTTTGACAGCAAGAGGATATTCTTCGTCGATCAACGTTGGGCCGATCATTGAACTTTAGGTTTGTCAATGAAGGTATACGGATATATCAACTCATTCGTGGTCGATGCTTACTCAGCGTTGCTGATGAAAGAACAATTCTACGCAACGCCAGCATTTGTGCACAAGCATATAATGTACATGGACGCTTCTGTAAGTTCTTGCTTCTCATAAATAATAATAACAAACCACATTTACTACTACTACCACACTGAGTGACACAGCTTCAATTTTCTGCAGGATAAATTTAAAGTTCTAGGAGCAAGCACAGAACTACTCAAGGAACACATTGTGGAAAAAACTATTGGGTACAGGCTGCCCAACAAATGTAACATCGTGAGTTCACCCTACTCACTCTATCTGCCCAGTGTTCGTCTTTGATTCTACAAGTTTTTCTTGTTACAATGATATTATTCCCTGTTAATTGTTTTAGGTCTTAATACCTGTGAGAAAGGATCCACATTTTATCTACCTCATCATCGTGAATCTTGCAATGCGTCGCTTCGAAATTCTGTGTCCTTATATCAATTGCGACGGTATAAAGGAACACTCGGACATTGTCATCGAAAACTTCAAGAGAGCTTACCATTCTGCTTACAACAACTATCCTCACACCATGGCCTCCTTTCATGTCAAACCTGTGCAGAGTGTATGTAACTCAGACAGAGAGTAAGTTTCTTTTAACTGTAGCTCTACCTCATTTAAACCATGCATCTTTTTGTTCCACTACACATCCCATATCTACTGTTCACCTTCTAATCACAGACATTAATGCTCTCAATTTTCAGGGATGACAGTGCTATTTACACCATGCATTTGATGCCGCTCATTAATTTGAATAATAATTCATTTTTTATCAATAATGTAAGTTCACTCTCATTGACAACACATCAACATACGTTCATCCAAGCCAGCTGAACATTAAGTTTTACAATAAATTTTATTAATTTGCACGGTTATGTGTTTGCAGATCCATGTGAAACCGATGAGAGAACAACTAACTTACAAAATGATAACATCCAACCACAACACAGGCCATGTATTTGAGGCACTGAGCATCGTCCTCGACAAGCACAATATCCGGCGCGAAAGAAGAAGAGTTGGAAGAAGATGACTACTGCTTAAATGTGCCTTAATTTAGCTGGAGCCATCCGAACATTGTTTCAGCCATATCGACTCATATGTAATCACAACAATGTTTCAGCTATTTTTGTGTCCGTCCAAGATATCTGCTATGGATCCCGTTAAACACAGCTGTGCGTTCAAATGGTCAAGTCTTAAATTCCTGAACAGCAAACATTTACAAATAAGAATCATATTTTTTCCAAAAGTTCTAAACATGATATTCAAGACATCACTTCCTTGCACTAGAACACCACTCACTTCGAGTAGACATAATAAAAGAAACAATTGGAACACAGAGGAAAAACACTATCGATTCGTAAGCATCTGACGAAGGAGCTAAATGACTCACCTCCAGTAATCCGGGTCACAGAGGCACTGTCGTGCCTCTTATCCACGTAGAACGTGCCTCTCTTACCACGGACAACTAAGCTCACACACGCAAGTGCGCCACCAGTTAACACAGGACCGTCCCCTCTCGACAGCTTAACACCGGTCCCTCTCCAAGCCAAATGAGTCATGGAAGCACGACCGTGGCTCAAGTTAACGAAAGAAGAACCATCCTCTGTGATAGACGACTAAACTGAAAAAAATACCAAAACAGAAGAACGACCGTGACTTCAACTGTAAAAGGTCCGTGACCTCACAAGTTTCAACGACGAGTCTCTCTCAGCAAATAAGTGAAAGCAAACGTTTCGAAAGAAAGGCACGACCATGCCTTTGAGTAACATCGTAGACGTGCCTCTCCGAGCGAACGTGTAAGAGAAAGCATTTGCGAACAACAGACAGAACTCTGACTCAACATAACATAGCACATGCCTCCACTAACTAGACAGACGTGACTTCACTAGCAGACTAACTAGAAATATTACAGAACATACAACCATGACAGTGACTCATACTAACATAACGCAGTGCCTCTCCGAATTTAATACCCAAAGGAAGGATAACGCCTCTACCAAACATACGACAATGCATCCAATGCCTTCACGGCCATGCCTTTCAAAATCAAAGTACCACCACAATAATTGAAACACAGAAACGCACCGTCGATAACACAATACTCCCACAACAAGTATCGCACTGGATTACCGTGCCTAAAACAGACAACATATATTGAAACACACAACATATATTGAAACAGACAGCAAGGTGAGAAAATCTGAAGAATCTTAAACACACTCAAGCTCTGCATAAAAAGAATTTCAAACACACAACCACAACCGTATATTCAATATAAAAACAACTGTGCCAAACACAGTACAAACACAAAGCAAAAGTAAAGCCCCTACCTGTCAGTGAAGAAGCTAGCAAACTAATAAGACCAGAGCGTGCCCTGCCTAAAACAAAAACAATGCCTCCCTGAACAGACGACTGTGCGCTGCCTAGAATCACGAAAGTGCACCTTTGAGTGCTCCCCTTAATACATCTCATCTTATACCAACTCGTAGCAAAAAATCATAGAGGAAAGTATTCTTGAAGGCACCCAATCAAGAAAAACATAATGGAACGAAAATAAACTTAAATTTCCAAACTAGTCAACTCCATACGGTTCAAAATAAAACAACCACAATTACAAATTCATCAGTCTATGTAATATTACCCCATACAATAACTATCACAAAACCAATTCATCACACAATCCATCTTGCCAGCACTTCCACCTGGACTACTCCTCAGAAACGTCCTCGCCATCTGAGATCAGGAAGACAGCGACGATGCAGGATGTCCCTCATCGACAGAAACCGGCGGTATAGCTCATAGCTCACATACCCTTCCTAAAGGAAAATCAAATGAAAACATGAATATACAAAAAAAACAAGTACTGTTCTAGCAACAAAGGCAGAAACTAACGAAAATGAAATCTTCACTTACAGTAGCTCCATATTTCAGGTGATCAAAAGTAAGTGGCTTCCAATCCCAGTAGTGACGAAGAAGTTCTGGAAAAGATGACTCCAGCTTCGAATAAGATTCGTCAATGATGGCTCCTGCTAAGTCCTCCATGGAGTCCCTTTCTTCGCCGCCTTTGATCATAAACTTCTCTTGGATGTCGATGTGGTACCCTTCTGGAATTCTGATGAAATCTTGAAAAAGAGCATCTCTAATATTCCTGACGCCCACACTAGAGAAAGTTATACCTCTATTCTCAAGGAAATCCTTCAGAGCAGGGCACTCCGTCCTGGCCCTGCAGAAGTGATAGAGCAAAACATGATTCCGCATAGCCAGTTGCATGACGGCGACTTTTCTACGCCCGTAACAATCCTTTCGCGTGAACTCCATGCCGAGACCAACAAACTTGTGCTTCTCCTCGCGCAACCAGTCCTCGTACAAGCCAATGATCTCCTCCACCTTGCCAGGCTCGTTGGTGTACCACACGTCGAGCTTCGTGTTACCATCGGCAACTATAGGATGGTACTCGGTGGTGTTCAAAAAGTCGTCCATGGCAGCGAGCAGCAAGGTACCAATGGAGATTCCTGAGACCCTGCGACAAGGTTGGGGAGTGGCGAGGAGGGTGGGAACTCACTGATGTTCTGTGGCTACAATACGACGTGAAGACCTCACAAACACGGCCAGTATTTAACCTTGGCGAGGGATGTTTGAGTTACAATGCGCATTAGGGTGTGAACCGGGAACAGTGAATAGACGGTTGTGCTTCCGAAGCTCATAAAACCATGCACTTCGTAAAGTCACGGGTGTGCACAAATATTTGATGCCGCGGAGAAATCGAGGAGCCTCTAACTTTATTTTACGGTAACTGACACACTGAATAGTCACATCGAACAGCCGGCACATCGGTCATCAATCCTCCTTTGAACAAAGACCACCGACGGAAGAATCCAATGAAGCAAACAAACAGCCAGCCGTACACCTTAGATCCGAAGGCCAAAACTCATCCGTGCCTCATCTAGCTAGATTCACAACATCTGTCCCTCGATAGTCAAGGTTGGTTTCACGTGAGGCCCGGGTATGCATGCACAAGACGCACATACTTTTCTATCAGGCACTGCTATGCAGGCACACGACGCACATACATGTCTATTCCACAGGCACGGGTATCACCACAGGGACGTAGAGATACAGGCAGCAACTCGCCGTAAACACGTGAATGCAGGCAACGAAGGCACGGAAACGTAGCCTCTACAGGCACGTGCTTCGGCTTGGCAAGGCACGAATACGGCCTTGCAATTAACGTTCTCGAGCCACGGCTACACACCCTCTGCGTACAGACATGGAATTGCAGCTTCTCCGACGCACAAGCACGGTTTTTGAATTGGCATTCTCGAGGCACAGATACAAATCCTCTGCATACAAATCCTCTGGATGCAAAAAAGAGAGGTGGCAGAGGCATCGGTAAGAACACTCTGTTCGAGAGGCACGGTTGCAAACTCTCAAGAGAGACAACCATGTGACACCGCAGACACATAGACACGTGACGTGTATCACGTGAGGATACATCAAATACAAGTAGCGAATCAACGGGAGAAGTGAAAGAGCCACAATTTTAAAGTGTTCAGAGGCACGGGCATGTAGAAGCACAGGCACGACGAGTCACAGCTACCGCATCCCCTCACGGACAGGCATCTGGCACCACAGGCACGTAGAGTCACAGCCAGCGTGTCTCCTGAGAAAAGCGAATGCAGGTACAGGACACACGGAACTGAAGCGTATACAGGCACGGAATTGCGGCTTTTGGCGCACAGGTACGGCTTTGGAATTGGCGTTCTCGAGGCACAGGTACAAACCACCTGGATGCACAAAAGAGTGGTGGCAGAGGCACGGTTGTGTAGTCTGAAGAGAAACTGCCGTGTGACACCACCACATAGAGACATCACGTGTGTGACGTGAGGTACATGAATAGCAGAAAAGAAGCCACGGAAGTGAAGCCTCCACAGACACGGATGCAGGCTTCTAGAGGCACGGTCCCGAAGAACACAAAGACAGGAAACTGAAAATGTTGCCTCGTACATTACCAGACGTGCCTCTCTTGTGCGAATGTGTAAAACACAACAATACAAACACAAACAAATAGCGGTGAATATAAGCCAAACAAAAAACACGCTTCTCCCAAACAATACATATGCGTCCCCTCACGGACGGGCGTCTGGCACCAGAGGCACGTAGAGTCACAGCCAGCATGACGCCTGAGACACGCAAATGCACGTACAGGAGACACCAAACTAAAGTGTATACAAGCACGGAATTGCGGCTTCTCATAGTTGTCGAGGCACGGGTACAAACAACCTGGATGCACAAAAGAGTGGTGGCAAAGGCACGGTTGTGTAGTGTCAAGAGGAACTGCCGTGTGAAACCAGCACGTTACAGACATGTCGTGTGTCACAGATGTACATGCATGGATGGAAAGAAGCCACGGAAGTGAAGCCTGAACAGACATGGATGCCCGGATTCTCGAGGCACGGTCCTAAAGCACACAAAGACACAAAACTAAAATGTTGCCTCATACGTTAGCAGACGTGCCTCTCTTGTGCGAACGTGTAAAAGACAACAATACAAACACAAACAAACGGCACTGAATAAAAGCCAAACACAAAACGCGCTTCTCCCAAACAATACATATGCGCCACTTCAACAGGTTCTCTAAATATACATGAACTCGCGCAAACGTCAACAATGAACTTGTAACATGAAAAAACATAAGAAATTATATTCACATAACATAAGACGGTACGCCATAGGTTCGAACTAAAAGTACTCATTAATTATACAAAAAAAAGAAATGAAAGTCTTCCAGGAGTCCATTCTGCTCAGACCACCGGGACCATTCTACTCAGTTGGAGTTCTGCTCAAAAGCATCAACGGCGTCCGGGGTCGGGAAGACAACGAGGATGCATCATGTCCTTCATAGACAGAACTCGGCGGTATAGCTCGTAGCTGACATACCCATCCTAAAATAAAAAGCGGATGAGAATGAAGATATACGTAAAGGGGAAAAAGTACTACTATAGCAATAAAACAAAAATATAAAGACGAAATTTTCACTTACAATTGCCGCATATTTCAGGTGTTCAAGGGAAAGCGGCTTCCATTCCTAGTAGTCATGCAGACCTTGTGGAAAAGACAACTTCATACTCAAGTAAGATTTTTTTATGACGGCTCCTGCCAAATCTGCCATGGAATCCCTTAGATTGCCTCCTTTGATCATGAGCTCCTCTTGAAGGTCGATGTGACACTCTCTTGGGATTTTGAGGTAACTGTTTGCGAGAACATCCCTATCGTTCCTGACGTCGACACTAGCGAAAATTATACCTTTGTTCCGAAGGAAATCCTTCAGAGCAGCGCACTCCGTCCTGGCCTTGCACAAGTGATAAACAAGAACATGCTTGCGCATCGCTAGTTGCATAAAGGCAACTTTTCTACTACGATCAAAATAATCCTCTCATGTGTACTCCAGATCAAGACCAACAAACGTGTACCTATCCTCACGCAGCCATTCCTCATAGAGAGTAAGAATCTCCTCCACCTTGTGGGGCTCATTGGTGTACAACACCTCGAGCTTGGTATTACCATCAGCATCTATAAAGAGACGCTCAGTAGTGTTCCTGAAGTCGTCCATGGAACCGAGGCTGAGACGACAATGGAGTTTAACTGTGCTTCTCATACGAGGCGAGGATGACGGGAGCTACCTGCACTTCTCTGGAGGGAATAAGACGCGATAACCTCCAGGAATAGACCACTACTTAACCTTTGGGGAGAGACGACTCAATTACCATGCGCCCATTTAATTGCTAAGGAAACGGTGAATGGACGATTGTGCTTCTGCAGCTCGTGAAACCATGCACTTCAAAAGTCACGACTGCCACACTGAAACCAGCACATCTTTTGATCGAGAGAACAATGAGAGGAAGCAAACAAGATGACCCTGTCGTACAAATACTACACGGGGACTGAACAAAAATAGAAGCACGGTTCGGCCAGCACAAAAGCCACACGCGTGCCTCCACTTTGCTTTAAAGACAAACCTCAGTGATATCAACGGACCTGCATCTCTATGTCTGCGTACCACCGAAAACATTGCCAAAAGAAAAGCACGTCCATGCTTCTCACATACAAATAACTGTGGGCTATCATAGATATTCCCGTCTGAACCCAACCTACATAAAAACAGTGGCTCCCTGGGTCAACGACTGCTTGAAAAAAAATTGTAATAATAGAGTCACGAACCGTGACTCCATTCCAGATACAAAAGTGCCTCTCATTAGGAACCATCATGCCTCCCCTCGATTTGCCTCCCCCGACGTATCGACCATGCCTCTCTTGCTACAACGACCGTGCGTCTAATAACATCATCAATGTTCCTCTCCTAAAGACACACCCAACCATATCTGATTAAACATGTGATTAAAAAAAATTAAAACACAGAAGCACGAGTATGCTTTTCAGCATGTATAACCGTGCCTCACAAAAAGTATGTGAGGCAGGATAGGCACGTAAAAGACTCCGCTCAGAGGCAGCACAGCTGGACAACTATAATGGGAGGCAGCTGGACGAGTCAAACATCTCTTGTCCCCATAACACCTCGGAATGCACGCACACCATCTACAACCAGCATTCATTCCATTTCGCAGAATAAAAAATAAAACAAGAAGCACTCATTACTACTCTTGCTCTCTCCCGTCTCCTTTATATTTCAACAAGCTCCGACTCCCTCAGCCACATCATAACTCATTTGCCTTCTCCGTCGCCTGCTTCTAGGGTTCGTGCTTCTTCTCCGTCTCCTGCTTCTAGGGTTCGTGCTTCTAACCCGCACACAATCGAATAATTTCTAAGCCATACTTCTCTCGTAGATTGCTGGCCATGGGTGCTTGCCCTAAGCTTCCCATCGCAACCCATCTGCCTTATCCGTCCGCCTACTTCTAGGGTTCGTGCTTCTTCCCCGCACATAGTCTCATTTCAAACAAGTTATTGTAGAGTTTTTATTGGGTCTCTTGGTTAACTTCTAAGCCGTGCTTCTCTCGTAGATTTGCTAGCCGTGGGCGCTTGCCCTAAGCTTCCCCTACCCCAATCTCCGTTCGTCAACCCTCGTTCTTCTTCTGTCCCAGGTAAAAAGCATATGCATAAGCAGCATGCTCTGATCCGTATTTACGTTTTACGTTTAGGTTTTTCATTTGATAGTTATTGAAGCATCAGATCCGGTACAACGACTTCATTCTCTAAAGGAATATAAAATCCATTTGAAAATCTAAACAAGTGTTATAAACTCTGTCATACTGCTTTTCTCGAAGGAGTAGATGAGAAGATTTCTGGTAATTTTGTAGTTGTTGCCTGCCTTCAATATGGCTAACATATTTGAAGCTAGTCGTTGTCTACCTTCGACGTTGAAGCTTGTTTTTAAATTGTTATGATATTCTTGTTTTCTTAACATAGTTTTTCTGAATTATTTAGGTATGATTTGCCCTACTTGCCGCCAACCAGGCGGCCCTTGCGAACCACACCCTGAAGTTCTCCAGGAGTTTGAGGTTATTCTTGTTGAAAATTGCTGGAGCCGCATGGTTAGTAAGCATCACTAACACATTAGTTGCTTACAACATAGTAGAAATCGTCACTGTCACTCATACCCCCTTGCACCTACACTAGGTTCCCCTGCTGCCACTTCTTCGCACATGCCTTGTGTTTTCATTTTCCATTAGTTTGCCTGCCTATGCCCTGATTAATATAGTCCATTAGTTTTGCCTGCCTATGCCTTGATTACTATAATGCATCTTCAGTTCTAATTAAAATTAGTCAACATATGCCAAAAATCTGTATCCATTAATTTATAATACAATTATGTTGTTATCTGTAATTCTTATCAAAAATTCATATCCAATTTAAGAAAACTTTTAACATTAATAGTACACGAGTTCAAATTTATACTTACAGGTTGTTATTTGCACTATTTTTTCCAGTATGTACCTTGTAATGTCAGAGCTTTTCTCGCTGAATACATTGAAGAGAGGAAGAAAGAGGCAAGAAAATTGCGTAAACAGCAGGTAGAGCCAGCCCTTCTTACACAAGAAGGAAGGTCTTACAATGCTTTGTTTAAGCATAGGGCGAACTACACAAAGTTCTGCGGTGGTGAGTGGAACATCTTTGCGGCTGATTATGAACTTCGTGCTGGAGACCGCATAGAATTTGAACTACCAGGCGAGGGTCTCAATCTCGAAATACAAACATATCGGGATGGCAAAAGGCTACTTCCATTACCCCATGTTGGTAGGTATTTAATATTACAAACATTACAAACTTATCTTCTTTCGTTATATTTTTATATTACAAACTTATCTTCTTTCGCTGTAATTTTATATGCATGAATCGAACTGAATAATATTAACCCCGTGTTGGATATGACTTTATCTAACTTTAAAAGCTTTTTTCTTTTTCTAGCTCTCGACGATCTTTCTTCTGACGATTTCGACCATGTTCACTGCTGTGTCTACTCTAAGGATATTGTGCTTACCTACGACCAGACACGATTCTTTCTACAACACCTTTTCGGAGATACTTTCATCCGTTGTCGTCCATTTGTCCATGTCTTGACTCCCACTAACACCAAAGACTATGTCATGGTTGGTTACAACTGTCCTTGTTAAAATACCAAACGTATTTTGCTCATATGTAATATAAACAATACTGACGTAATATTGCTTATATGTAAAATTATAAAGAACCTATTTATTCAAACCTAAAACAACAAAACTTTTGTTGTTCTCTTAATATGTTGTTTTATCTGTTTACACACAAACCTGAACATGCCAGGAATTATATTACTTCCAATATGGAATTTCTTAATGTTTGTGCACTCACCATATTAAGACATTCTTTTATTTATTGTCGAAGTGATAAATCAACGGTTTTAATTTCTATTTAATTTCCATTTTCTTCTAGAAAATTCCGAGGAGCGTTGTCTCAACACTGAAGAGATGGGTGGACATGCCAACCAATGGCAGGGTAACCCTTGAAGCTCCTGATGCAGCTACACATGTCATCACTCCTTCATCGTACTACATCTCCAAAAATGACAGCAGGATGGTAATAGAAAAGTCTTCTTTCAGAGACTTCATATCAGCTGCATCCTTCGTCGAAAAGAACGTTGTTCTAATCACTTTCACAGAGCGCCATGACCGTTCTGTGTCCATCATCATTTAGCGCATTATGTAGATTCCGTCGGAACCAGCACCTAAAATGGAAGCAAACAGTGTATCTCCTAGAATGTTCAACGCTCGTTTCATGATGATGCCTCCAGGAGCAAAACACTGATTACTATAAGTTTGCTAGTTAGGATGGTAGAGTAATGTAATTATTATGGACCATGAGCTTGCTTGAACTATCGGAATGATCTTTTGCAACTTATGTAGCTCTTACGGACACTCAGCTTGCTGTTTCAACGATCGGAATGATCCTTTGAAACAAATCCTGTTTGAACTATCGAAATGATTCATTCAAAAAAATGTAGTTCTTATCCTTTCAAAAGTTCACAATTCAAAAAACCAAAAAACAAAAAGATTCATTTTCAAAAATCAAACGAAACAAGAATCAGTTTGTGATTCAAAACCTCTATCAATGCCATGTTATCAAACTTATTCTAGTGAAACATATCTCAATTAAAAACCAAACAGGACTCCGTTTTCAAGTCCAAACTATATTTACTTCAACCTTACCTAAACACACACTTGTGCACCGAATAACATAAAAACCGTGCCTCCCTAACCAAGGAAGATTATTAATTGAAAAAAACGTTTTCACAACAAAGGGACGACCATGCATCTGCTGAGTGTTCTACCGTTTAAACTACTACTTTCACAGCCAAAGATGGATCACGCAGGCAGCACGAAACGAATAAAAAAATTCAATGAACAAGAGACGTGAAAATCTTTTAAAAAAGACAAAACAAACTCCTGTTTCTGAAATTCTACGCCTGGAACCGCCGCGTGACTAGCAACTGCTCTTTGGCGGTTTCCTTTTTTGCACAACAAAAGAACCCTTTCACTTTTCCGACTCCATTTCATCCACTTCCTTGAAAGTTTCTCGTCGGCCGCAGTTCACCACCGCACACCTCCAGCCATGGACGACGGGAAACTAACAACACTCACCGAACACATCACTACCCACGGTACAACCGTGCTCGAGGTAGTGTACACCAACGACCCAAGGACCGTGGAGCGGATCATCAAAAAGTACGAAGAATGGCTAAAGGAGGAGAAGAACAAGTCCGTCGGCCTCGACCTCGAGTACAAACGTAAGAGCAGTTACATACGACAAGGGATCGCCGTCGTCCAACTTGCCATGCGCGAGCATGTCCTTGTATACCACTACTGTAGATCCGAGCGCTCCCAGGCGTTAGTTGACTTCCTGCAATGGAAAGCGGTAACTTTCACTAGCGTCGACACCAGGAACGACAAGACCATGCTTGCCCGTGCATGGATCAAAATTCTAGACAAGCACCACGTCGACATCCAGAGGCTATTCTGCATCAAGGGTGGTGGAGAAAGGGACTCCATGGGTGACCTTGCAGCGGCCATCATCAACCCCTCATACAAGAACATGAAGAAATCATTCCCAAAGGAGAAGCACCAGTTCTGGGAGTGGAAGCCACTTTCCCCAATACACCTTGAGTACGCGGCAAAGGACGGGTATGTTAGCTACGAGTTGTACCGTAGAATCCTAATCATCAAGAACGGGCTACGTCACCTCCACCAACAACCAATGAAAGAAAGACTCTGCCCATGTAAAAGCAATGACGAGGGATCTTCCAGCGGCTGGAAGCGCCGGAAGGGAAACAATGGTTGGTAAATTGCGAGAAAATGGATGTCTACATTAAACTAGTAGGAACTACTATTATCATAATTTGGATTGTACGAACCTATGTTGTAAATACGTTTGTTGTTGCTCAAAGATGTTGTGTGTATTGTATTACTATTTTACGTTTGAACTTTGAACACAGTGGTGTGCTCATGTACAAATGCATACTACGTTTTGCATGTCTAAATGCAATTAGTAAGTTATGTCCCAGTACTGAGCAAGCATATATTGTATCCATGATTATAGAATGAGAGATATCTCGCACGATATTGTATTATAATTTTCATACTCAACCTTTACAAGATGCATCGTGCATTTACAAGAATATGTGATGATATCGTTGTAAACTTTCAGTACAATGCTTATTAAACATTGGCGTGAACAATTCATAAATATTGCAGAAGATCATTCGGTACATCCTTGCCTCCATTTCACATCAAACACCGATCCGTCCATTTAGAACATCCTTGCTATTGCACACAGATTCCTCTCCGTACACCAGTTCTGCACGATGCCACAAAACTACACTACTGTGTGCAACTGACCTATGTACAAGCGTGGCTCACTAAGTGTCTACTCAATTCATGCCTGTGGTGCCACGCACCCGTGACCCTAGCGACTTCACAAATGTGCATCCACAACCGAGCCCCTCTAACCTGATATTCGGACCGATGCCTCTACTGCCGTACATCCGTGCCTCTAGAATCTTGACAGCAGCTAGAGGGTTCAAAACCGTGCCTCCACACAACCATGCTTGTACTGACTGCACTTCCATGCCTCTGTTTGCTTGATCAACGTGCCTCACATGAAACCCACAGTAACTCTACGTACTCCGCACGCATGATCGCCAATGCAACTTTGGTGCTGCACAGACGCGTCTCTCAGTATACCCGTACCTCCACAACCGTGCTTGTACTGACTATAATTCCATGCCTCTGTTTTGCTCAATCCACGTGCCTCACATAAAACCAACAGTAACTCTACGTGCTACACACACACATGCCTCTCGCATGAAACCCATAGTATCTCGCCCGTACAACTTTGGCGTTGCACACACGTACCTCTCAGTATACCCGTGCGTCCTCACGACCGTGCCTGAAGTGAATTCAATTCCGTGCCTTCATTTGCTTAATCCACGTGCCTCGCATAAAAGAGATGCACAGTCGTGCCTCAGAGTAAACAACACACGTGCCTCTACTGTATTGATAACTATGACCCCAATTAAATAACATCCGTCCAAAAAAACATCTTTAAAAGAGATGCACAGCCATACCTCTTCTACAAACATACAACAGCAATGAACACTTAGGTTCATATCGTTTCATATATCTAGATAACATTAAACCATAGCATAGATTTCTAAACAAAATCCATTTATGTTCAAAGGCTATAACTAACATCACTGCGGCAGAAGATTGAAGATAACAACAAGCCTCCCATCACGCTCTTTGAAAGTTATCAGCACCAAGCTATTTACTTCAATAGACGATGCCTGGAGAAAATCACTGAAACCTTCCTGTTTGAACACCATTCTACTACCCAAGCCAATGAAGTAGGAGCAAGGGGTGCTCACATATATATCATCATCACCAGATTCCAAAGTAACTTCAAGGGTTAAAACGTCAGTCCTAGGAAAAGTCACAAACTCCTTCAAACTCCTCACAACAATACCAGGAATAACCCGACAAAAAACATCAAGCTATCAGAAATAGAACAAAAATTCAAAACTATAAATAGAAGAGATAATAAAAATAAATAAATAAACAGAAACAAAGAAAAAACAGTGGAAAAAATCTGACAATATGATGACCATTAACATTCATGGAATCAATCCTGTGAACAAAAGGACAATAGGGTATGTAGACATCATCAAAGAGTTGACACCTCATGAAATACATCTGCTGATAATTAAGAAAAACACCACGGGTGTAATAACAACTCCCAACAAGTTCCATCTCGGAGTCGCTCAAACCATCAAGAGCTACAAAATATAATTACACAGGCTCAAGGGAACAGAAAAATCATCATGTGCAATAAAACAAGCTAAAAACTTCCTTAAAAATAAACCTTACCAACAGACGGTAAAGGAGACAACGCATCTCCATGACCAACACGATAAAAATCAATACCAATCCATGTTCCATAATGTTCAAGCTTAATGGTCATTATATCACGAGGACGAACACCATAATCACTGACCAATCATTCCCAGGAAGGACCATGGAATTTGCTCCTCAACTGACCATGACTAAACAGAACACCATACAAATAACCCTCATTGCACTGAAGAGCAAGATCAGTATCTTCGTCACCCCTCCTTATGGCTAAAGCCCTACACTCCTCGATGTAACGAGCAAGATGAGCTCTAACACTGCACGGAACATACTGCACAACAAATCAAAACAAGGATCATAATCAAAACCTAAACAGCATGAGCAGCACCAAAAGAAATAAGCGTGTGTGCCAAAAATTGAACAATTATAAAATGATATTCTTACAACACGCCTCCAACAACGCCGATCCAGGACCACACTGAACCCATCCACAAAAGAATCAATAGAAGAACACGAGCCACCAGGCATACGGCAAAAAGGACAAGCCATAACTGCAAGGAACACAATGATTATCAAGAACTAATCCCACAAAACCCAGTTGAAACCTGACATCTGATAGTGTTGGTCGTCCCCACCCGTAACTACCCCATAAATTTCCATATCCCGGAAATATAATGGGAACAAAAAGAGAAACGAGAAAGGGAAACAGGGAACCCACGAAGGCAACCGGTAGGGAACGGCGATCACGCGAATGGGGAAGCGCGGTCGACGCTAAAGAAGGACCGCCGTAAGAGCAGGCAACAAGCGCGGCGGCCGGGACAGGGGCCGCCGTAACCATGCGACAAGAGCGGCGGCCGCGACGGGCGGAGACGACGGGAAAGAAAGAACAGTGCTCCACGACGGTTCGCCCACACCAGAGAGAAACAGATCTCAAAACAAATCAAAAGGTTTTGCAAAACATTAGAAGTATAAGGACTAAAGTGAAAAAAGGAAAAACCAGAAAGGGAAACTGGAAACCGGAAAACACGGGAGACGCCGTGCGCGCGGCAAGTGTCGCGCGCGGAGCGCCTCGGAAAAGTCTCACGACCGCTCCGCGCGTGACACTTGGCGCGCGGGGAGCGCTCCCTGACTAATCGTTGCGAGGAGCGCTCCTCAATTAGTGATTTTTATTTTTTCCTTGCATATTTTTTCTAGGCTATACTATATATGTGTACTACATCATAGGCCCCCTCCCAGCCTGGGCCCTAGGCCGTCGCCCCTCTGGCCATACCCCAGGGCCGGCCCTACTTTTAAGAGGACTGCTAGAGATGCTCTAACTGGTCCACTTTAGCTGTTACAAACTGTATTTCTTTTTCTAGAATACGCATAATCATATCATTACATTAAAGAAGAAGTGACAAAGAAGCCTGGTAGAAGGCCTTTCAGCCTTACAACGCAAATCTTGAGAATTAGCCGCTACATCTATCACACACACGCACCCTGAGTATTATGATACATGATTTGCTAGTCCAACCTCATGCCAATGAGGATGAGGCAAGTCACATTTATACTAGTAGGGAAACTCATTATAGGACTTTGTTATTAGCCGCGTCCATAAAAATGACCACGCTGCTGGTAACTGGGCAAAATAGTACTCCCCCCGTCCCATAATGTAAGAGCGTTCTTGACACTAGTATAGTGTCAAAAACGTTCTTATATTATGGGACAGAGGGAGTAGCAACATGCACTAGAAAATGGCACACTGCTAAGAACAACTAACTAGCATTGTGCGGGTTAAACGACACGCCACTAGTTAGACCAACCAGAAATGGACCTGATAGAAATTACTAGCAGCATCGTGCACACATGTGCGGATTGTAAGATTTGATTGGAAGCGTTGAACCCTTTGTCTCGGGCCGCATGTATATTTATAGAAGGGTTGCCATGGCTTACAAGATTTGGAATACCGCTATGATCCTTCCAGATTACATCGAGAGAGAGAGAGAGATACAACTTGGATAGGAAGAACAGAACAGAAGAAGAGATAGAAATAGAAAACAGTTTAAACATATCCGGCTATCTCTACGTACTCTATTCCAACATCCTCCCTCAATCCAAACCTATGAAAATTTCTCTAGGTTTAGATTGTACTTGAAATCATTCAGTCTCCTCGTGGTAAGTGGTTTAGTGAAGCCATCAGCAAGTTGATCTCCTGTGGGAATAAACTTGATGTAGAGTAGCTTTTGTGCTACTCTTTCTCTCACAAAATGAAAATCAACCTCTATGTGTTTTGTACATGCATGGAACACAGGATTTGCAGAAAGGTAGGTTGCACCAATGTTGTCACACCATAACCTTGCAGCTTGTGGAGCCTTGATTCCCAACTCATATAGAAGAGTCTAAATCCACATAACTTCGGCAGTTGCATTAGCAACAGCCTTGTATTCTGCTTCAGTTCTTGATCTTGACCCAGTAGCATGTTTCCTTGCACTCCATGACACAAGGTTTGATCCCAGAAACACAACAAAACTACCTGTGGACCTTCTATCATCAGGGCACCCTGCCCAGTCAGCATCTGAGTATGCACTAACTAGCATGGATGGTGACTTAACAATTTTGATTCCAAGTCCCATTGTAAACTTTAGATACCTCAGAATTCTCTTTACTGCAGTCCAATGAACTGTACTTGGTGCATGCAAAAACTGACATACTTTGTTGACAGAATATGAAATATCAGGTCTAGTCAACGTTAAGTATTGTAGAGCACCAACAACACTCCTATAGTTTGTTGCATCATTTGGTCCAAGTAATTCACCTCCTTCAACTATAAGTTTCTCAATAGTGGAGAGTGGCGTGATTACTGGTTTGCAATGTTCCAGTCCTACCCTTCTTAGAATATTTGTGGTGTATTTCTCTTGTGTAAGAAGTATCCCATCCTTGATCTGTTTTACCTCTATACCAAGAAAATAATGAAGATCACCCAATTCTTTAAGCACAAACTCCACATTAAGATCACGAAGCAGAGAGGTAGTGGCTTCTGAGATGGAACTAGCAACAATTATATCATCAACATAGACAAGAATGAACATAGAGATGTTGCCTTTGTGATAAAAGAATACTGAGGTATCTGCCTTGCTTGGAATAAAACCAAGTTCTTGGGGACTAGAGTACCAGGCTCTTGGGGCCTGTTTTAAGCCATACAAAGCTTTGTCCAACTTACAGACAAAATGAGGTGTGCTTTTGTGTTCATACCCTGGTGGTTGCCGCATGAACACTTCTTCCTCAAGAACACCATAAAGAAACGCGCTCTGGATGTCTAGCTGACGTAATCTCCACCCTCTGGAAATAGCAATAGACAATACAATCGAATAGTAGATGCCTTAACAACAGGGCTAAAGGTATCCTCATAATCAATTCCAAACCTTTTTTTAAACCCTTTTGCAACCAATCTAGCCTTGTATCTATCTATACTACCATCAGACTTTCTTTTAATCTTATAGACCCACTTGCAATCAATCAAATTCATTCCGTTTTTTAGTGGTACAAGATGCCACATTTTATTTTTCATAAATGCTTGATATTCATTGTCCATAGCCCTTTTCCATTCTTTGTGAGCAAGAGCTTAGGCTAAATTAGTAGGTTCACCTGAACTAGTGAGAGAAGCATACTTGCAAGGATCATACCTTACTATACTGTCCTTGTATTCCTTAGGCTTGAATAATCCAGATTTTGATCTGGTATGGCGCTGAGGAATTTCAGGTGCGTTTAGCGGCTGTCACTAGTAAAAAAAGACACATCCGTGACATTTTGGGCCGAACGAAAAAAAATTCTGTCATACATATGACACTTCTATGACGATAGTTGTGACAAAACCCGGTAGCATCATAGATGTGGTGGGCTCCTACTTCTATGACAAAAAATCATGACAGAAAATGGGCTTTTCGTCCTGGGCGGGCTGGAGACGCAGCTGCATGACATTCTTTGGGCCGCCCATGACGGAAAAAACCGTGGTAGAAGCGAGGGGGGGAAATTTCGGGGAGTTCCCGGTTACGGTGGGAGGTCGGGGGCCGAGCGATGCGCGTTTCTCTCGTACATGTACGCGCATGTGTGCGAGGCGTTGGCTCTAACTGAACCCGAGCGAGGCGTTGGGCTCTAACTGAACCCGAGTGATTGCACTGCAGGCTACGCGTTACTGAACCCGAGCGATCGATCGATGGCTGTTAACTGAACCCGATCGAGCAATTCCTTCGCTACTGCTGCCTAACTGAAGCCGATCGATGCTGCCTCTGGGATGAACAGTGAGAGTTGCGGGGGGGGGGGGGGGGGGGTTGGATGAACAGTGAGCGGTGGTGTTGCCTCTGGATGAACAGGACCCGTGATGTGGTGGAGGGCTGGATGAACAGTAGACGGTGGAGGGGTGCCCATGGAGGGGTGGTTGAATAGGACCCGTGGTGTGGAGGGCTGGATGAACAGTAGACGGTGGAGGGGTGGTTGAACAGTAGCCGGTGGAGTAGCGCGCGGTGGAGGCTGGATGAACAGGAGCCCGTGGAGGCTGGAGGAGGTCGAAGGTAGCCCTTGGAGGCTGGAGGAGGTCGACGGTGGAGATGAACAGTATCCCATGGAGTCCCGTTTGCGGTACGCCACACCCCTCCCGATGAACAGGACCCCCGTTTCGACCATAGGAGGTCCGTTTCGTCCGTTTTGCGGTACGCCACACCCCTCCCGATCAACAGGACCCCCGTTTCGACAGTAGGAGGTCCGTTTCGTCCGTTTTGCGGTACTCACACCCCTCCCGATCAACAGGACCCCCGTTTCGACCGTAGGAGGTCCGTTTCATTTTGCGGTACGCCACACCCCTCCCGATCAACAGGACCCCCGTTTCAACCGTAGGAGGTCTGTTTCCTCCGTTTTGCGGTACGCCACACCCCTCCCGATCAATAGGACCCCGTTCCGAACGTAGGAGGTCCGTTTCCTCCGTGTTGCAGTACGGCAGGCCTCGTTTCCATCGCCTGTTCCATCCAAGCCCTCCCGATGAACACGACCACGCATTCCGTTCCGACCCAGCCGGTTGGCTCCCACGCGTTCCTTTGCCTCCCGATGAACACGACGCATTCCGTTGCCTCCCCATGAACACGACGCATTCCGTTGCCTCCCATGAACACGATGCATTCCGTTGCCTCCCCATGAACACGACGACGGCGCTGTTTCTCCGTTCCGACCCAGCCATGTACACGAGGCCTGGCCGTACGTATGCGCGAGTAGGCGTTTGAGACCCCGCCCGTATGTACACATACGTGGCCGTATTTTCTTTCTTGCACCCTGGCCGTTGTACGAACGTGTACATGCTACGTGCGCGCCTCTACTACGACACACGCGCGCCTCTACATCGACCAGCATGTACGTACACGTTCGCGACCAGAATGACAACGCTACGTACGCTTCGACCAGGTGGGTCCCGACTGTTAGGCACTTCCTTGCCTGCGAAGATGTAGCTGGTGGGTCCCAGCAGTCAGGGGGCGAATCGTTTTTTTTGCCCGGACGCACTTCCTTGCGTGCGAAGATGCAGCCAGTGGGTCCAAGCAGTCAGGGGGGCGAATCGTTTTTTTTCGGACGCACTTCCTTGCATGCGAAGGTGTAGCTGGTGGGTCCCAGCAGTCAGGGGGGCGAATCGTTTTTTTTGCCCGGACGCACTTTCTTGCGTGTGAAGATGAAGCTGGTGGGTCCCAGCAGTCAGGGGGAAATGTTTTTTCCGCGAAATACAGTGGCCCGTCCGGTGGGTCCCAGCTGTCAGGTGGAGGAATCATTATTTTCCGCGTAATAAGGAGGCACTTCCTTGCTGCGGTCGTGGACCCAGCTGTCAGCCTCTCCGCGTACAGTCCACGTCCGATGGAAGTCGTTCCTTGACCACGTTGACCAGGCCGCGCCGAGAGCACCAGGGCGGTGGACGACGGCGAGGCCTAGGAAGGGGACGATGCGGAGCCGGGGAAGACGCGGCAGTGGAAGCTCGCGCAGACAGGAGTACGAGGGTTCACTGGTTCAGCTGCGGTGTGAGGCTGCCGTCACCGCAGGGCCAGGCCAGCGGTGGGAATAGTAGGGGGCAGTGAGGCCTCCGCGGGAGCACAGCCGGCCACGGGAGGCAGGAGCATGCGGCACGACCGGCGCTGCTTTGGGCGGCTGGAGCAAGAAGACCAGAGGTTGAAGAAGCACTACGGCCTTTGGATGGACATCGTACGGTCACTGGAGCTAGAATCGTTCATATTGACTAAGTTGACAAAGCCCTCCGTCCCCGTCAACTTAGTTGGCCCACAAGTCATCCTCCCACTATGGTGGGTCCCAGCTAGCAGGGGGTATTCATTTTTTTGTGCGTAATAAGGAGGCACTTCCTTGCGTGCGAAGATATAGCTGGTGGGTCTGACATGTCAGCAGGGGGAACGTTTTTTTCGCGAAATACAGAGGCCCTTCCGGTGGGTCCCAGCTGTCAGGTCGATGGATGTCGTTCGTTGACCACGTACAGTCCACGGCCGATGGATGTCGTTCGTTGACCACGTTGACCAGGCCGCGCCGAGAGCACCATGGCGGTGGACGACGGCGATTCCTAGGAAGGGAACGACACAGAGCCGGGGAAGACTCAGCAATGGTTGCCCACGCGGTAGGGAGTACGAGGGTTTACTGGTCCGGCTACCGTCGCCGGAAAATAACAGGAGGTGTGGGTGAGTAGAGGAATGGCCTGGCCAGTAATGAAGTAGGGTGGGGCGATGCGGCCTGTGCGGCAGCACAGCCGGCCACGGGAGGCGGGAGCAGGCAGTCCCACCGGAGCTGGTTTGGGTGCCTGGAGCAAGAAGATCAGATATTCAAGAAGCAGCATGGTCGTCGGATTAACATCCAACGGTCACTACTGCTAGAATCGTTTGTGGACTAAGTTGACAAAGCCAAAGTACACGTCAACCTAGTAGACCCAGAAGTCAGCCTCCAAATCTATCCCAAACAGCATACAACCCGAAATTTCAAGCCAGATTCAAATTAATTTTAAATCTAAATATACCTTAATTTAAATTCAATGAAATTTTACCCGCACAAAAACAATGAAATTTAAAATATCAAAATCTGAAAGAAAACAGTATTTTGGAACTAATTGCCTGTTTGCTGTATTTTTTCATTTTACAGCCCATTTATTATTACTTATAGCCCATTTCTTATTACATATAGCCCATTTTCTGGGCAAAATGCATCCCTCCTCGTCTTGAAAGATTTCCGGCCCAGCAGGGTGTAGAAAAGCAAGTAGGCCTACGTTGGTTATTCTGCAAAAAACAAAATAGCTGGCTAGCCATTTTCAGAAAGGAAAAAAACAAACTGGGCTGGTCATGTGCTAAACATATGAAATAAAAGCCAGGGCTAGACGGGCCACAGGTCCCGCACAACCCAGTTGATACCCTTCTCCGTCCCGAAAAAACAAAATTACTGCGCGCGCTGCTGGGTCCCTACTGTCATCCTTACCATGTACAGTCATCTCCTTATTCCTCTCGGTTGTTGACCATGTTGACAACACCGGAGGGCGGCGCCGCGGCGAGCGAACCAAGGCGGAGGACGATGGTGAGGCCTCGGATGGGAACGAACAGGAGCCGGGGAAGATCACAGCCAGCCGTGGGAGGCGGGAGCAGGCGGTCCCGCCGGCGCTGGTTTGGCTTTGGCGGCTCGAGGAAGAAGAGACTGAAGAAACGCGACAGACGTTGAATGTCAATCCAATGGTCAAGGTTGGCACAATCGTTTGTTGACTAAGCGGACACCAAGTAGCATACTTTTTTATATATAGGAAGAAAACTGCGAGGAAAATGCGTTCGTCTGCCATCCTCCTCACAGGGAACGTTCGCCACATAAGTGACTAGCACCCTTGGTTTTCAACCGAGAGGTCTTGGGTTCGAGTCCCAGGAACTGTCAATTTTGTCCTCCTTCCTTCCTCGCAAAAAAATGGGAAAGAAAATCAAAGACTTGGGAAGTCGTACAGAACAAGCTAGTGTACCAGTAAAGAGACATTGCCGAGTTTTAGAAAAAAGAAAGACGTGCTCCTGTAGCTGGTTCGAATCCAAACCTAGACTATGACTATATATGGTGCTATGCTACTCTGCAAGTAATGAAACTGACATATCCAACGTTCGCTTCTCCTCTTCTCTACTTACTCTGCCTAGCATCAGAAGCTCTGGCCGCAGCAACCATGTCCGCTGGCTGCTCGTCCACCTGCTCTTCAGCAGGCAACAACCAGATATGCGCCAAGTCGCCACCCGTACCATCGCCTGTGGGTCTCATCACACCCCCACCGGCACGCGCACCGCAGCCGATTGCTCATCGCAACCCGCTGCCGTTGGTGTGGTGCCACTGCTGCAAATCACGCAGAGTCATTCGTCGCGTCTCAACCACAATCTGCAACCCTGGCCGAGTCTTCTACAAATGCCCGAATCATGGGGTAATAATATGTTTAAGTGTTGTTCTGCTGCTTTCAGTTGCTGATTTTTTTAATAGTTTGGTTGATGATCTTCCAATTTGATTCGTGCAGAAAAGGGAAGATTCATGTGATTTGTATTTCTGGGAAGTTGCTGATGTGGGGGAATGCAACTACGCTGATTATTTGGTTAGCCGAAGAATCCCAATACCAGCAGGTTGGGGTGTTGGACAAGTAACTGAAGGAACGGCAGAAGAGGAAGATGCGGAGCAGAAGGTTAAAGATGCAGTTCCTCTGATCATGGCCAAGCAACAGCTGCTGAACGGACTTGACAGCAATGAGGAGATGAAAGGGCTTGTGAAGATAATGGGCAAAATCGATGTGCTCTGTAGGATGATTGTCTCTTTATTTGTAGTGTATGTAGCACTCGTGATGTATTCAGTGGCTACGACATGAGCACTTTGCTGAAACTAGTAATGAATGAAACCTGTGTAGCAGGCTGGGCGTAGTGTTGTGAACATCTAATGATTTCTATTAACGGAAATCAGGGGGTATCCCCTTTTGCTCATATAAATAAATAAATAGCAGAGGCCCTGTCGGGTCAGCTTTGTTCTCATTCGAAGATGTCGACCAAATTGCAGTCCAACAGCAAAATATGTCATCAAATTCAAGTTTCACAGCCAAATATGAGTACAACTAAACAACAATGTCATCATGTTTTAGTTGTCATACAATCATCAAACACAAATCAGCATACATAACAAGTGATGTTCTCACAGCAAAATACTAAACAACATGTTCAACAGGTTTCAGTTGTCATAGCAAACAGAATTTCACATAGTAGATAAAAAAATGTCTTCTGACAGGCAAATACGACAAAAGCAATGTAATCATCATCCGCAGCAGTAGGGTCAACATCTTCGCCATGTGTATCAGTCTGAATCGTAATTCCCCACGGTGTCTTCTTCTTCTTCGTCCTCAACGTCCTTGAACGTTGGCTTCTTCTTGATCAACTCTTGTATGTCCACAGCACGACAGGCAATGTTTTCGCCGGCGTCATTGACGTGATGGTTCTCAAAGATATTAGGAACATCTGTGTTATCTTGTACATCAGGAGCAGTGTAAGCATCATCTTGTTGTGCAACTGCATTAAACGAATATCTCTGCTCAAACCTTTGCAATACTCTCCAGTCATCGCTACGTGCAAATGTGTCTTCCAAGAAAAATATCTGTGTTGCTTGATTTGCCAAAATAAAAGGCTCGTTGGTCTGGTACACCGCCTTGACATTGATGGATTTGAAATAATCATCAGCTCTGGGTTTTGCGATCCTGGAAAACCGGTTATACAACGACACCACAACAGAACCACACACCGATGATCCTTGAAACTGGAGATATACTGCAACTGAACAATGTCTGTTATGTTAGCATACATTTCAGTTGTCTCTTTGTCATACGTATCCGTGCTCATGATGGCACTGTTTTGTGTCTTCCTGCCTTCGTCTCTTGCAAGGGTGTTGTAGCGCACATCTCCAACAACGCAAGATTCATAATGTCTTACCCGAGTATCAGGACCCATTGCTAGTGAGTAAAGGGCATCATCAAGTGCCTGCCCATCCTCCCGCATCTTCTTAACCTATGGTTAGAAAATAGACAAGCTGATCATCTTATGTACTCAATATATTAAAAAAACTGACAGTGCACTTCAAAAGCTTACATGGTTCTTGAACCATTTCGCAAATCCTGCCATAACCAGTTTGTCAATGTTTCTTGGATTTTGCGGCAGTAACTCCTCTTTGTAGATGCTGCACAACATAGTGATCGCGTCAAACATCTAAATATATAAGAATGTGCTGCAAGTTTAGTAGATTACGATGTATAAGCTGCAGTACTGCACTTACTTGATATAAGGTACTATCTCAGGACAGTTATTCAACACATACCAAACCATTTTGTCCAAATCTTTAGGTTTGTCCTCTTGTCGACTCTTCCCTGTAACTCAAACAGAATAATCGAAAACATTGAGCCCGGGATTGTCTTCACCCACCTCTTTGCTAAGCTGATCAGCTGTTTCAATGTATTTTGAGTAGAATGTCAACGCTTCTGTAGCAATGTAGGCCTCTGCAATGGAACCCTCGGGTCTAGCTCTGTTCCTAACATAGCCCTTGAAAGTGCCTAGCCGCCTTTCAATAGGGTACATCCAGCCATACTGTACTGGACCTCTAAGTAGTTCCTCATCAGGTAGATGAACAGCCAAATGCACCATCACATCAAAGAAGGCTGGAGGATATATCTTCTCAAGGTCGCATAGGATAGTTGGTATCTTGTCTCTAAGACGCTCCAAAGCATCTATCCTGATATTCCTACTGTAGAGTTCCCTGAAGAATTGTCCCAACTCTACAACTGCTCTGTATAAATCAGGGCTGCCCAATCCTCTAAGGATAACAGGTAAAACCCTTTGAAGTAGGACGTGGCAGTCATGAGTTTTCAACCCTTGTACCTCGTTTCCATCTGCACTGACTCTCCTTTCAGGGTTGGAAGCAAATCCATGTGGGAATCTCACACGTGACAGGACCTCGCAGAATTCTTTTCTTTTTACCTTGTCCAAGACGTACACAGCTGGTGCCATATCCCGTGGTTTACCTTCATCTTGCACCTGCAAATCCTTTCTGATACCCAGGTGTGTCAAATCAATCCTAGATTTTAAGGTATCTTTCGTCTTTCCTTCAATATTAAGATGTGTGCCGATAATGCTGTCACATATATTTTTCTCGATGTGCATCACATCAAGATTATGCCGCAGATCCAAATCTTTCCAATACTCCAAGTCCCACAAAGTGGACCTGCGGGTAAACAATAATCTCTCTTCTACCCTGCCACGCTTCCTTTTCCCGCTACCATTACCAGGATGGTTTCCTGGTGTAATATGCCTGACCTTCTCTAATTCCACTTGCAACTCATCGGCGGTGAGCCTCTTTGGCGCATCACGGTTTTCATGCTTTGCATTGAACACATGTCTTCGGTATTTTCTAGGATGCGGCTTGTCCTTGGCAAGGAAACGGCGGTGTCCAATGTAACAGATCTTGCTAAGTATTGCGTATGACAGCGGATTCCTGTCACAGCGAACACATGCATTGTAACCATGTGTCGTTCGCCCTGACATAGTGCCCAAAGCCGGATAATCATGGATGCACCAAATTATAACAGCACGCAGAAAGAAATCAGTTGATGGGCTGCTATATAGGTCTCGAGTGAGAACACCCTTCCATAGCTGTTGAAGTTCCTCCACAAGAGGCTCCATGAACAAATCAAAATCCTTTCCAGGACTTTTTGGACCTGGGATGAGCAAGGCCATCATGTAGTTTGATTCTTTGGTGCAGACATTTGGAGGCATGTTGTAAGGGATAACAAGCACTGGCCACATGCTATATGTGGCGCTCTGGTGGCCAAATGGGTTAAATCCATCTGAAGCTAAGCCAAGTCTAATGTTTCTCGGGTCAGCAGCAAACTCTTTGTGTTTATCATTGAAGCTTTTCCACTCACTACCATGAGATGGATGGCTCATTACATTCTGATCTCTGTACTCCTGGTTCCTAGAATGCCACTGTACATCCTCTCTTATTTCAGCATCATGAAACAACCTCTGCAATCTTGGTGTAATTGGAAAATGTCTCGGAACATTATGAGGAATCCTCTTCACAGCATCGCCATCTTTCCATCTTGATGATTTGCATTTCGGGCATTCACTTAAGTTGGCATAATCCTTCCGGAACAGAACACAATTATTCTTACAAACATGGATCATATCATATCTAATTCCAACTGCACGAAGGAAATTCCTCATTTTACTGTAGGTGTGTGGCAGCTCAGACGCATCGGGGAAAGATTTGCGGAAAGCAGCCAACATCGCATCGAATGATTTGTTGGGCATCCGCTCAGATGTCTTCACCTGAAGAAAGGTGACCATAGCTGAGAATACTGACAGCTTATTTCCTGGGGTGACAGCAACGTTGCATTGTTTGAACATGCGGGCCCACCGTTTTTCTTCTGCAGGTGAAAGTTCACTGAATGCATGAGCATTTTGTGGCATTGTTTCAGTGTTGGTCAAACTCACTGGCTCCGCCACCACCACCTCCTCCTCCTCTTCCACCTGAGCATCAGGCAGATCAAGATGGTGATCTGCTGCTTCCACGTAGTCAATAACATTGACGTTCACAGCTTCACCATGATGAACCCACCTAGTATATGTGACCGACATCCCATACAAGTGTAGATGATTTTGCACAGTTGACTGGGGTCTTGTAACTGAATTCATACAACTGCTACACGGGCTGAGCACATCTAATTTCGGACCACCGTACTCAGCTCTGATAAAGTTCATGAAGTTTTCAACCCCCTCGACATATGCAGCGGAGAATCTTTGAGCAGAAGTTATCCATGTCCTGTCCATCTGTTAGACATACAAATTAGTTCTTCTACTAGATATTACAGGAAAAACATATATGCTTTTTTATGAAGTCCAGAAGAAAAAATACCTAGGTCGATGTCTAAAGCTATGGCAAGATATTTGGACGAGCAGATCTAAGTAACGAAATATATGTAAAGCCAATTCAGCAAACAGATTTGAGTGCCAAATTATGGCAGGCTGTTTCAGCAGTCAATGAGGCTGAGCACACAGCCATCGAACTATCGAAGGCCATCGCAGCAACAAAGATCGAGTATAAAACGGTGTAGAGCTATTTCACCTAATAGATTGGCTACTAGACCATGGCAATCTACGTCACAATAAATATATGGCAGGATATTTTAGCAACTAATCGGCCTTGGCATGCCATCTCAGCTAAGCAGATTGAGTGCAGAACAGGGCAAGGAAGCTTCTTAAGCAGAGCATATTGACAGTAAACTACTTCGGCAAACAGTGAGATTAACAGGGTCTATCAGCTAACATTCAGCGCTACACCGACATGAACGGGGCCTCAGTCTAGAATGTGCGTACCGTGGGAGAAGCTAACCGCCGTGCGTCTCCACACGAACGTCGCCAGCGGTGGCGGCGCTGACCTCCGTGCGCCTAAAAAAGAACGTAGCCAGTGGTGCCGGCGCGGCTAGAGGACGGCAGTCTACGAGAGTGTACTATGGGAGCGAGAGGATCGCCGAACCGCGGAGCCGACGTATCGGCGGGGCGGGGAGTGCGGCTTTGGCAGAGCGAATGGAGTGGAGGGGGACAGGGGCGGAGGGGGGTTTGGGGAATATTATTGGCTAGTTGGCCGAAGGGCGGTTGAATCGGATTTGGGGGGGATTTTTGGGTGTGCAGGGGGGGAGGATTTTCGTGCGGTGGGCGAGGGGAGTTTGGCGCATGGTCGGTTTCTCCAAGTGCAGTCCCACGTGTCAGTGAAGAGGCAAGCCGAAACGCATTCCATTTGCGTGAGCTGTGTGCAGGACCGAACGTGTGTGGGGTGCAATGCGACCGCGATAGGAGTGCTGTGAGTGTACCGCCTATTTTCCTTTTAAACTAGGTGCTTCGCCCCCTCAAAAAAAATTTGTTGCTTCGCGCGATCCATCGATACTACTACTAGTAATCCGGTAATCCCGACTAAAACGGCGCGGCCGGGTCTTTTCCCGCGCGATATGCTGGGAGGTTGGCTTAGTTGGCTTTTTTAGGACGAGTAATGCTACACCTACGTAATCCCAGTTACGTAATTAACCTAATGTGAAATGTGTGAGCTGTTGATTGTAGATTGGGGGGAGGGAGGGGCCCACCACCATGAAAATCAGGGGAGGAGAGAGAGAGGCAATTTACATTAACCCTTTCGTAGGTTCCCGTAGATGTAGAAAAATGTGAAATGCGTGAATGTGTAGTGGACGTACTATTGGAGTGCCTAAGATAATTTGTGTATGTATAGACCCTATGTGTTTATTTTACTTCGCATGTTAGATTTGTCTCGGTTCAATAAAAAGCAGATTTGGTGATGATGGTGTGCCTATCATCCTGCAATATAGGCCGTCCGATCTATATCTAACGGATAGGAAGGAAACTATGACAATTTACCCGCACTCCTCTCCACATTTGCAGATAAGGCTTTCCCTCGTTCATCCTTTTCTCCCACAAGATCTTGATCTTCCGTGCAACGCACGGGCATCCTGCTAGTACTCCTACAATATGTATATTATTGTGAAAGTTCATATACACCGGCCGAGATTAATGCAAACACGGCAGATTTTCATTACATTTTGAACTTTTATAGGACAGAAAAATAAAAGAAACCCGACCCTAAACCTATTCTACGGTGGCGACCGATGTCCTCCATTGCGATCTCTATGTACGGGGCGGGGTTCAAGACCCGTGAAGTGAAGGTGCGGTCTCCGGCGAGGAAGAGTAGAACACGGGATACGGACCAGCCAGTTGGCACACCATGCCCTGCCGCCTCCCATGCCCTACTCATCCTCGGAGGAGTCCCCGACCTCGGCGGTGCCGGACGTTGGACGGCGGCAAGCAGGACGCGTGGCTGACGGTGCTCCCGTCGTCGGCCGCCAGCGTGGCCACCGCTTGTGCGGTCGCGTCCGCGTCCGGCTACGCCGCTATTGCGTCGCGAGAGGTGACTTGAGCGAGGGCAGCGACCTCGAGCTTCATCCCCGAAGACAAGCTCTCCCGCAGAGCGTTCGCACTTGCGGTCATGGCGGATGTGGTGCCAGGTAGGAGGACGATAAGCTATGGTGTGGAGGTTAGCTGCGCGTTGCCGATTTAAGTAGCGCATTCCGGTGAGGCCAAGCATCCAGGTGCGTCATTAAGTCGCCGGAGTTGGTTCCTCGGGCACCGAGCCTCTTAACGACGACATATGAACGAACGGCATGAATGCGGGCAGCTGGCGCCGGCTGGGAACGCACCGTGCGACGGCGCGAGGGACGAGGGTTTTGGTGTGCCAGGGTAGTCAGCTGCGGTCGTGGCAACGTTGGAGATGCCCTTTGCTCACATGCGATCCCCGCATGTCATTGAAAAAGCAAGATGACCCGGCATGGTCTCAGGTCCAGAGGATGCAGTTGGCCGCGCTACACCACTCCGCGGACGCGTCGCGGCGCCCTGTGCATCCTCGACGAGCCGGGTGTTGGGGTGTGTTTGGATTTTGGCCAAAGTGCACCTTACCAAAATTTTGGTCATGACCCAAAGATTGGTCTTTGTTTGGATGGTTGCCATTTTTTTGGCATGCCAATGAACTCTAGCCAACTCTAGTTCATTTTTCTTGCCAATGTCGGCCAAATCATGGGCAACCAATACCTCAACCAAAATTTTGACGGGTATGAGACGATGGACGTCGACTTCGTGCCGGCGTCCGAGTCCCCCATGGTGCAGGTGTTGGGGAACGTAGTAATTTCAAAAAAAAATCCTACGCACACGCAAGATCATGGTGATGCATAGCAACGAGAGGGGAGAGTGTTGTCCACGTACCCTCGTAGACCGAAAGCGGAAGCGTTAACACAACGCGGTTGATGTAGTCGTACGTCTTCACGATCCGACCGATCAAGTACCGAACGCACGGCACCTCCGAGTTCAGCACACGTTCAGCTCGATGACATCCCTCAAACTCTGATCCAGCCGAGTGTTGAGGGAGAGTTTCGTCACCATGACGGCGTGGTGACAATGATGATGTTCTACCGACGTAGGGCTTCACCTAAGCACCGTTACGATATTATCGAGGTGTAATATGGTGGAGGGGGCACCGCACACGGCTAAGAGATCAATGATCAATTGTGTGTCCTAGAGGTGCCCCCTGCCCCCGTATATAAAGGAGCAAGGGGGGGTTCGGCCGGCCAAGGGGAGAGGCACGCCAGGAGGAGTCCTACTCCTACCGGGAGTAGGACTCCCCCCCTTTTCCATGTTGGACTAGGAGAGAGGGGGGAGAAGTGGAGGGGAGGAAGGAAAGGGGGGCGCCGCCCCCCTCTCCTTGTCCAATTCGGACTGGGGGGGAGGGGCGTGCGGCCCTGCCCTGGCCTCCTCTCCTCTCTTCCACCTAGGCCCACTAAGGCCCATTAAGTTACCGGGGGGTTCCGGTAACCTCCCGGTACTCCGGAAAAATCCCGATTTCACCCGGAACACTTCCGATATCCAAACATAGGCTTCCACTATATCAATCTTTATGTCTCGGCCATTTCGAGACTCCTCGTTATGTCCGTTATCACATCCGGGACTCCGAACAACCTTTGGTACATCAAAACATATAAACTCATAATATAACTGTCATCGTAACGTTAAGCGTGCGGACCCTACGGGTTCGAGAACTATGTAGACATGACTGAGACACCTGTCCAGTCAATAACCAATAGCGGAACCTGGATGCTCATATTGGCTCCCACATATTCTACAAAGATCTTTATCGGTTAGACTGCATAACAACATACGTTGTTCCCTTTGTCATCGGTATGTTACTTGCCCGAGATTCGATCGTCGGTATCTCGATACCTAGTTCAATCTCGTTACCGGCAAGTCCCTTTACTCGTTCCGTAATACATCATCCTGCAACTAACTCATTAGTTACAATGCTTGCAAGGCTTATAGTGATGTGTATTACTGAGTGGGCCCAGAGATACCTCTCCGACAATCGGAGTGACAAATCCTAATCTCGAAATACGCCAACCCAACAAGTACCTTTGGAGACACCTGTAGAGCACCTTTATAATCACCCAGTTACGTTGTGACGTTTGGTAGCACACAAAGTGTTCCTCCGGTAAACGGGAGTTGCATAATCTCATAGTCATAGGAACATGTATAAGTCATGAAGAAAGCAATAGCACAATACTAAACGATCGAGTGCTAAGCTAACGGAATGGGTCAAGTCAATCACATCATTCTCCTAATGATGTGATCCCGTTAATCAAATGACAACTCATGTCTATGGCTAGGAAACATAACCATCTTTGATCAATGAGCTAGTCAAGTAGAGGCATACTAGTGACACTCTGTTTGTCTATGTATTCACACAAGTATTATGTTTCCGGTTAATACAATTCTAGCATGAATAATAAACATTTATCATGATATAAGGAAATAAATAATAACTTTATTATTGCCTCTAGGGCATATTTCCTTCAGTCTCCCACTTGCACTAGAGTCAATAATCTAGATTACACAGTAATGATTCTTACACCCATGGAGTCTTGGTGGTGATCATGTTTTGCTCGTGGAAGAGGCTTAGTCAACGGATCTGCAACATTCAGATCCATATGTATCTTGCAAATTTCTATGTCTCCCACCTGGACTAAATCCCGGATGGAATTGAAGCGTCTTTTGATGTACTTGGTTCTCTTGTGAAATCTGGATTCCTTTGCTAAGGCAATTGCACCAGTATTGTCACAAAAGATTTTCATTGGACCCGATGCACTAGGTATGACACCTAGATCGGATATGAACTCCTTCATCCAGACTCCTTCATTTGCTGCTTCCGAAGCAGCTATGTCCTCCGCTTCACACGTAGATCCCGCCATGACACTTTGCTTAGAACTGCACCAACTGACAGCTCCACCGTTCAATGTCAACACGTATCCGGTTTGCGATTTAGAATCGTCCGGATCAGTGTCAAAGCTTGCATCAACGAAACCATTTACGATGAGCTCTTTGTCACCTCCATAAACGAGAAACATATCCTTAGTCCTTTTTAGGTATTTCAGGATGTTCTTGACCGCTGTCCAGTGATCCACTCCTGGATTACTTTGGTACCTCCCTGCTAATCTTATAGCAAGGCACACATCAGGTCTGGTACACAGCATTGCATACATGATAGAGCCTATGGCTGAAGCATAGGGAACATCTTTCATCTTCTCTCTATCTTCTGCAGTGGTCGGGCATTGAGTCTTACTCAATCTCACTCCTTGTAATACAGGCAAGAACCCTTTCTTTGCTTGATCCATTTTGAACTTCTTCAAAACTTTGTCAAGGTATGTGCTTTGTGAAAGTCCAATTAAGCGTCTTGATCTATCTCTATAGATCTTGATGCCCAATATATATGCAGCTTCACCGAGGTCTTTCATTGAAAAACTCTTATTCAAGTATCCCTTTATGCTATCCAGAAATTCTATATCATTTCCAATTAGCAATATGTCATCCACATATAATATCAGAAATGCTACTGAGCTCCCACTCACTTTCTTGTAAATACAGGCTTCTCCAAAAGTCTGTATAAAACCAAATGCTTTGATCACACTATCAAAGCATTTATTCCAACTCCGAGAGGCTTGCACCAGTCCATAAATGGATCGCTGGAGCTTGCACACTTTGTTAGCTCCCTTTGGATCGACAAAACCTTCCGGTTGCATCATATACAACTCTTCTTCCAGAAATCCATTCAAGAATGCAGTTTTGACATCCATTTGCCAAATTTCATAATCATAAAATGCGGCAATTGCTAACATGATTCGGACAGACTTGAGCATCGCTACGGGTGAGAAGGTCCCATCGTAGTCAATCCCTTGAACTTGTTGAAAACCTTTCGCAACAAGTCGAGCTTTATAAACAGTAACATTACCGTCAGCGTCAGTCTTCTTCTTGAAGATCCATTTATTTTCAATGGCTTGCCGATCATCGGGCAAGTCAACCAAAGTCCATACTTTGTTCTCATACATGGATCCCATGTCGGATTTCATGGCCTCAAGCCATTTTGCGGAATTTGGGCTCACCATCGCTTCTTCATAGTTCGTAGGTTCGTCATGGTCTAGTAACATAACCTCCAGAACAGGATTACCGTACCACTCTAGTGCGGATCTTAATCTGGTTGACCTACGAGGTTCAGTAATAACTTGATCTGAAGTTTCAAGATCATTATCATTAACTTCCTCACTAATTGGTGTAGGTGTCGGAGAAACTGGTTTCTGTGATGATCTACTTTCCAATAAGGGAGTAGGTACAGTTACCTCATCAAGTTCTACTTTCCTCCCACTCACTTCTTTCGAGAGAAACTCCTTCTCCAGAAAGGATCCATTCTTAGCAACGAATGTCTTGCCTTCGGATCTGTGATAGAAGGTGTACCCAACAGTCTCCTTTGGGTATCCTATGAAGACACATTTCTCCGATTTAGGTTCGAGCTTATCAGGTTGAAGTTTTTTCACATAAGCATCGCAACCCCAAACTTTAAGAAACGACAACTTTGGTTTCTTGCCAAACCATAGTTCATAAGGTGTCGTCTCAACGGATTTCGATGGTGCCCTATTTAGAGTGAATGCAGCCGTCTCTAAAGCATAACCCCAAACGATAGCGGTAAATCAGTAATAGACATCATAGATCGCACCATATCTAATAAAGTACGATTACGACGTTCGGACACAACATTACGTTGTGGTGTTCCGGGTGGCGTGAGTTGCGAAACTATTCCGCATTGTTTCAAATGTAGGCCAAACTCGTAACTCAAATATTCTCCTCCACGATCTAATCGTAGAAACTTTATTTTCTTGTTACGATGATTTTCAACTTTGCTCTGAAATTCTTTGAACTTTTCAAATGTTTCAGACTTATGTTTCATTAAGTAGATATACCCATATCTGCTCAAATCATCTGTGAAGGTGAGAAAATAACGATATCCGCCATGAGCCTCAATATTCATCGGACCACATACATCTGTATGTATGATTTCCAACAAATTAGTTGCTCTCTCCATATTTCCGGAGAACGGTGTTTTAGTCATCTTGCCCATGAGACACGGTTCGCAAGTACCAAGTGATTCATAATCAAGTGATTCCAAAAGTCCATCATTATGGAGTTTCTTCATGCGCTTTACACCGATATGACCTAAACGGCAGTGCCACAAATAAGTTGCACTATCATTATCAACTCTGCATCTTTTGGCTTCGACATTATGAATATGTGTGTCACTACTACCGAGATTCATTAAAAATAGACCACTCTTCAAGGGTGCATGACCATAAAAGATATTAATCATATAAATAGAACAACCATTATTCTCTGATTTAAATGAATAACCGTCTCGCATCAAACAAGATCCAGATATAATGTTCATGCTCAATGCTGGCACCAAATAACAATTATTTAGGTCTAATACTAATCCCAAGGTAGATGTAGAGGTAGCATGCCGATGGCGATCACATCGACTTTGGAACAGTTTCCCACGCGCATAGTCACCTCGTCCTTGACCAGTGTTCGCTTAATCCGTAGTCCCTGTTTCGAGTTGCAAATATTAGCAACAGAACCAGTATCAAATACCCAGGTGCTACTGCGAGCTCTGGTAAGGTACACATCAATAACATGTATATCACATATACCTTTGTTCACCTTGCCATCCTTCTTATCCGCCAAATACTTGGGGCAGTTCCGCTTCCAGTGACCAGTCTGCTTGCAGTAGAAGCACTCAGTCTCAGGCTTAGGTCCAGATTTGGGTTTCTTCTCCTGAACAGCAACTTGCTTGCTGTTCTTCTTGAAGTTCCCCTTCTTCTTCCCTTTTCTCTTTTTCTTGAAACTAGTGGTCTTATTGACCATCAACACTTGATGCTCCTTCTTGATTTCTACCTCCGCTGCCTTTAGCATTGCGAAGAGCTCGGGAATTGTCTTATTCATCCCTTGCATGTTATAGTTCATCACGAAGCTCTTGTAGCTTGGTGGCAGTGATTGAAGAATTCTGTCAATGACGCTATCATCCGGAAGGTTAACTCCCAGTTGAATCAAGTGATTGTTGTACCCAGACATTTTGAGTATATGCTCACTGACAGAACTATTCTCTTCCATCTTGCAGCTGTAGAACTTATTGGAGACTTCATATCTCTCAATCCGGGCATTTGCTTGAAATATTAACTTCAACTCCTGGAACATCTCATATGCTCCATGACGTTCAAAACGTCGTTGAAGACCCGGTTCTAAGCCGTAAAGCATGGCACACTGAACTATCGAGTAGTCATCAGCTTTGCTCTGCCAGACGTTCATAACCTCTGGTGTTGCTCTTGCAGCAGGCCTGGCACCCAGCGGTGCTTCCAGGACGTAATTCTTCTGTGCAGCAATGAGGATAATCCTCAAGTTACGGACCCAGTCCGTGTAATTGGTACCATCATATTTCAACTTTGCTTTCTCAAGGAACGCATTAAAATTCAACAGAACAACAGCACGGGCCATCTATCTACAATTAACATAGACAAGCAAGATACTATCAGGTACTAAGTTCATGATAAATTTAAGTTATATTAATCATATTACTTAAGAACTCCCACTTAGATAGACATCCCTCTAATCATTTAAGTGATTACGTGATCCAAATCAACTAAACCATAACCGATCATCACGTGAAATGGAGTAGTTTTCAATGGTGAACATCACTATGTTGATCATATCTACTATATGATTCACGCTCGACCTTTCGGTCTCAGTGTTCCGAGGCCATATCTGCATATGCTAGGCTCGTCAAGTTTAAACTGAGTATTCTGCGTGTGCAAAACTGGCTTGCACCCGTTGTAGATGGACGTAGAGCTTATCACACCCGATCATCACGTGGTGTCTGGGCACGACGAACTTTGGCAATGGTGCATACTCAGGGAGAACACTTTTATCTTGAAATTTTTGTGAGAGATCATCTTATAATGATATGATATGGCCAAGCAAGATAAGATGCATAAAAGATAAACATCACATGCAATCAATATAAGTGATATGATATGGCCATCATCATCTTGTGCTTGTGATCTCCATCTCCGAAGCACCGTCATGATCACCATCGTCACCGGCGCGACACCTTGATCTCCATCGTAGCATAGTTGTCGTCTCGCCAACTATTGCTTCTACGACTATCACTACCGCTTAGTGATAAAGTAAAACAATTACATGGTGATTGCATTGCATACAATAAAGCGACAACCATATGGCTCCTGCCAGTTGCCGATAACTTGGTTACAAAACATGATCATCTCATACAATAAAATTCAGCATCATGTCTTGACCATATCACATCACAACATGCCCTGCAAAAACAAGTTAGACGTCCTCTACTTTGTTGTTGCAAGTTTTACGTGGCTGCTACGGGCTTAGCAAGAACCATTCTTACCTACGCATTAAAACCACAACGATAGTTTGTCAAGTTGGTGTTGTTTTAACCTTCGAAAGGACCGGGCGTAGCCAGACTCGGTTCAACTAAAGTGAGAGAGACAGACACCCGCCAGTCACCTTTAAGCAACGAGTGCTCGCAACGGTGAAACCAGTCTCGCGTAAGCGTACGCGTAATGTCGGTCCGGGCCGCTTCATCTCACAATACCGCTGAACCAAAATATGACATGCTGGTAAGCAGTATGACTTATATCGCCCACAACTCACTTGTGTTCTACTCGTGCATATAACATGAACGCATAAAACCTGGCTCGGATGCCAATGTTGGGGAACGTAGTAATTTCAAAAAAATTCCTACGCACAGACAAGATCATCGTGATGCATAGCAACGAGAGGGGAGAGTGTTGTCCACGTACCGTCGTAGACCAAAAGCGGAAGCGTTAACACAATGCGGTTGATGTAGTTGTACGTCTTAACGATCCGACCAATCAAGTATCAAACGCACGGCACCTCCGAGTTCAGCACACGTTCAGCTCGATGACGTCCCTCGAACTCCGATCCAGCCGAGTGTTGAGGGAGAGTTTCGTCATCACGATGGTGTGGTGACAATGATGATGTTCTACCGACGCAGGGCTTTGCCTAAGCACCGCTACGATATTATCAAGGTGTAATATGGTGGAGGGGGGCACCGCACACGGCTAAGAGATCAATGATCAATTGTGTGTCCTAGAGGTGCCCCCCTGCCCCCGTATATAAAGGAGCAAGGGGGTTCGGCCGGCCAAGGGGAGAGGCGCGCCAGGAGGAGTCCTACTCCTACCGGGAGTAGGACTCCCCCCTTTTCCATGTTGGACTAGGAGAGAGAGGGGGAAGAAGTGGAGGGGAGGAAGGAAAGGGGGGGCGCCGCCCCCCTCTCCTTGTCCTATTCGGACTGGGGGGGAGGGGCATGCGGCCCTGCCCTGGCCTCCACTCCTCTCTTCCACCTAGGCCCACTAAGGCCCATTAAGTTACCGGGGGGTTCCGGTAACCTCCCGGTACTCCGGAAAAATCCCGATTTCACCCGGAACACTTCCGATATCCAAACATAGGCTTCCAATATATCAATATTTATGTCTCGACCATTTCGAGACTCCTCGTTATGTCCGTGATCACATCCGGGACTCGGGACAACCTTCGGTACATCAAAACATATAAACTCATAATATAACTGTCATCGTAACGTTAAGCGTGCGGACCCTACGGGTTCGAGAACTATGTAGACATGACCGAGACACCTCTCCAATCAATAACCAATAGAGGAACCTGGATGCTCATATTGGCTCCCACATATTCTATGAAGATATTTATCGGTCAGACCGCATAACAACATACGTTGTTCCCTTTGTCATCGGTATGTTACTTGCCCAAGATTCGATCGTCGGTATCTCGATACCTAGTTCAATCTCGTTACCGGCAAGTCTCTTTACTCGTTCCGTAATACATCATCCCGCAACTAACTCATTAGTTACAATGCTTGCAAGGCTTATAGTGATGTGTATTACTGAGTGGGCTCAGAGATACCTCTCCGACAATCGGAGTGACAAATCCTAATCTCGAAATACGCCAACCCAACAAGTACCTTTGGAGACACCTGTAGAGCACCTTTATAATCACCCAGTTACGTTGTGACGTTTGGTAGCACACAAAGTGTTCCTCCAGTCAACGGGAGTTGCATAATCTCATAGTCATAGGAACATGTATAAGTCATGAAGAAAGCAATAGCAACATACTAAACGATCGAGTGCTAAGCTAACGGAATGGGTCAAGTCAATCACATCATTCTCCTAATGATGTGATCCCATTAATCAAATGACAACTCATGTCTATGGCTAGGAAACATAACCATCTTTGATCAACGAGCTAGTCAAGTAGAGGCATTTTAGTGACACTCTATTTGTCTATGTATTCACACAAGTATTGTGTTTCCGGTTAATACAATTCTAGCATGAATAATAAACATTTATCATGATATAAGGAAATAAATAATAACTTTATTATTGCCTCTAGGGCATATTTCCTTCAGCAGGCGGACCAACAGTTCAACATGGCGATACTAAAGGAGGACCGGGAGGCAGAGGCTCAACTCGACGCGGAGCACGCACATGCCGCTGCCATCGAGGCTCTCCTGCAGGCGGAACCGGGCGGCGGAGGCTCAACTTGAGGCGGAGCGCGCGGATGCCGCTGCCATCGAGGCCCTCCTGCAGGCGGAACCGGACATCCTGGACTTGAACCGGGCGGCAGAGGCTCGACTCGACGCAGAGCGCGCGGATGCCACTCTCATCGACGCCCTCCTGTAGGCGGAACCGGACGTCCTGGACTCGAACCGGGCGGCGGAGGCTTGACTCGACGCGGAGCGCGCGGATGCCGCTGCCATCGAGGCCCTCCTACAGGCGGAACTGGATTTCCTTGACTTGAACCGGGTTGTGCTCTCGTCCGTGCAGAGCGCCCGCACACTCCGCTTGAACGAGTAGCTGGAGGCCGAGGACAACCACGGTGCGGAGACACACGTCGGCAGCGATGGCTGGTTCGCGCCGGCAGCCAAAGACGACGAGGCCATCTCTTTCCGCGAGCACTGATAGTTTTTCTTTATGTTGCTGTTTTTATGGATCTTTTGTTGTGTAAAAACATATATTTGTTATGCAAGTCGCCTAACTTGGGTCAGTCTACCATTTCAGGCGGTTGGATGAATATCCTACGTCTCCTAACCCTTCTTTCCTTCTTCCTCACCTCTTCTTCTTCCCCAACAGAGCACCGCACGGGCCGTACGCATACTCCCCAACATGCGGTCGGATAAACATACTCTATGAACGAAAATTATGTGTCAGCGATAGGATGGCTGAGTTTGGTTTGTTCACATGCGACAGCATGTGTCAGTGAGGGTGCGTTCCCTTGGTTGGGTTTGCGGCGTGCAGGAGCGACTGCGTGAGGGTGCGGTGCGACCGCGGCGTGCAGGAGCGACCGTGTGAGGGTGCGGTGCGACCGCGACAGCCGTGCGCAAGTGTACCTCCTTCGCGTCACCTTGTGTCCAGATCTGAGATGCCACGTGTAGCAGATGAATGACTCCAAGTTCGACCACCGTGATGCTAGGTGCGAGCCAAGGAACACTGTCGGAGAGACCCCCCTCATAATTTTCCTACAATGGTTGTTTGATTCATAGGATAGAATGCTATAGGATTTTTTTTCCTATGTAATCATGTTTTAATTGGCAATCTAGCATCCACTCCAACTTTTGTTTCACTTCCTTTGTTCCTACAAAGAGAGTACTTGCTCTAAATGATGTGCCGCTGCAAGAGCCGCCTATATTAATTAACCATGCTCTAAAAAGCTGGACCAACTTTGGCTATAGTAGTACTGTACTAGGTTAGTAGGTGACCTTGCGCTTGGCTCTTCTCCTCTTCCGGAAGTCGAACAATAATTATGGTACTAGAGTAATACTTTTGGCAATCTGACACCAAATGAACTGCTGCACGTCCACCGCTTGTAAGCAAAAGTTTCTCCTCGTGCTGCGAGCCACCGTGCATGCGTTGGCGAGGGAGAAGGCGCAGCAAGCAAGCTTCTCGTCGTTCTGCGAGTTGACGGGACACATCAAAGTTATTTATTAGTACTCTCTTCAAAAAGGGCCGACCATGTCCATGGCTACCATCCCGTGCTCTGTCATTGAGTGCGTGCACTATTCACGTGCCATCGAGGAGAAAAAATATTGCGTAGTACTAGGTGCCATCGAAGTGCACGACTCACTTACGCACTGCATATCTTCATTTTCTTGCATGACACGCCACCTTGATGCTAGATGTCCCGCGTGTCATGGAGGCATATAGTATGATTTTGTAAAATGGAGGCATATAGATGTCCCGCGTGTCGGCAACAGGATGAACAAAGCTCATGTCTTAAATGAAAGAGTGGAAGAACATAGATTCCCGACAGCCGAGAAGGAGCTACAAACCTCGGGGTGGAGCATGTGCACTCATAATATTTTATATTATTCAGCGATATAAAATCAACGAAATCTCTCCACGTTCCTATACCATTCTATACAATGAGAATAACTTTGAACGTAAACCATTGATCCACTCTATCCAATGGTCATAGTTGGAAAATCCAAACAAAACCAAGCATTGGATCAACTCTTTTTTCCAGATCAACTCTTTTAGCACTTAGATTGTTGCCGCCTGCCCACCTAGCCCACCTATATATCCGCTCACGTGTGATGACCACAGGAGCTATCCACTCAGATTGTATGTTAAAAAATAAAGGTCGATAACTAATGCGGCAGGAAGTCTTATTTGCATCCAGGAAGTCCTTTACTAGTACTACTAGGAGTACTAGTGCGGTGAGATGGTTTCTCGAAGAAGACGATGGAGAAGCGGAGTCAGCGAAGAGTGAAATGATGGTTGCTTCATCCGTGCTTTTGTGATTTGACACCTCACTGCTTTGTGATTTGTGATAGAAGGGACAGGGGAGTAGACTCTGTGCTCTATACTGTACTACATGCGTCCAACCATGGGAGAAAGAGGAGAGACGTTGCATTTTTCTATTCCTTCCATCAATCAATCAAGGAGCTTCGGTTCCATCTTTTTGGCTTTGGCAACACCGTCCACAATGGTTCCCACGATGCCAAAAGCTATTTTCACATTTGGCTACACATTGTGGATGCCCTTAACCGTAGCACTTGGTTTTGCTCCTGTGTGCTATCTATACAAATCTCAATTATACTGATCTAAAAAATTATAGAATCAAGATTAGTAAAAAGGAGGTGATTTTGCCGCGCGGATGGCGGGGGAGGTTTCTTATTTGAGCAATGCTACATCCACGTAATGGTTTACGTAAAGTTACGAACTGATGTGATGTGGGACTATTTGATTGGATTAAAGGAGAGGATTAGCCCCCCCCCCCCACCTGAAAATCAGGGGGGCATATATAGATTAGACGGAAAGTATACGTAGCAGCGATGTAGCCCTTTGTAAGTCTAGGATTAGGCTTCTTATTTTCGGAGGACGTTGTCCTGGCGGTTTGCTAACATGCGGTCCCACGTGTCAGTGCTTTACCAAGCCGATCCACGTCCCACATGAGGCAGAAGAATGGCAGAAGCAACACGTGGTTAAGTTGAAGAAGATGAGGGAGAAGCGGATTCAGCAACGAGTGAAAGGATGGTTGCTTCGTCCCTCCAACTTAACTGCGGGAAAGGTGCAGCTTTGTGATTTGACGCCTCATTGCTCATTACTACGCCGGCACCATGACTGAGGTGCTTCGCCCCGGCTGCTCTGCACTGTATTCCGGTATGGCACTTGGACCCGGTAGCTTGATGTCCCACATGTCGGCGAAAGGGACTAGAAGATTTATGAAAGCGAGCGCTCCACTCTTACGACGGAGGAGTAGACGACACGACGGCCCAGTGAACTGTCACTTGTAGTACTGTATAGTACTATAGTTTTGTTGTTTCGCACGATCCATCGATACAAACCCGATTAAACAGGAAAGGGCGGGATTTTTCCTGCGCGGTAGATGATACTGGCCATACATTTCAAAGGCAATTTTAATGTATGCAAACTGAATAATTATAAGTAACAATATGATATATAGTAAAACTAAAAACACGTATGATTTATTGTGTTAGAGTGTAGTAGTAGTGTTGTATTGCATAGTTGTTAGATGTAACATGCGAGAACGTGTAGAGATGTAGTTTTGGAGGGCCTACAGAGAGAAAAGCGTAATACGGTCACCGAACTTCAGAATAAGCTGATTACGGTCACTATATACGTTTTGCGGTGATTATACGGTCACTTGCTCACAGTTCAGCATCGGATTGCACTCTGTTGACCGGCCAAATAGTCTGCGTGACGCCATGTTGACTAGTTAAATTGACCACGTTCCTTGTGGGTCCCACCTGTCAGTTAGCATAGGCAAAAGGTCAGATAAACACAAATTTACGCAGGCGCGACAAGGCTCCAACCCGTGCGCGGGAATCACCAGGTTGTGTATGTGTCTGTCAGGGCCTGATGTGTGCGCATGCACGTGTAGGTTGAGCACTTGAGCGTGAGAGTGTGTGTTGGTCGTGTGGTGTACTGGTGTGTGCATGCATGCGTGCGTGTGTGCGTGTGAGTGTTGCGTGCGTGCGTGGCTGCGTGTGTACGTGTGAGTGTTGTGTGCGTGTGTGGGTGCATGTGTTTGTGTGAGTGTTGCGTGGATGCAGTTCGTGTGCATGCGTGCGTGTGTGTATAATCACCACACCAGCTCCTGTGTGTTAAAACAGACGGCTCAGCATACCAATACAAGGCCACCTTGTCCGCTGTGCCCGCGGTCATGACTTCAAACCACCGTTCAAATATTTTTTTGTCGTTTGTTTTCATTCTTACTAGCAAGATGCCCGTGTGTTGCACGTAACATCAAGATGCATTTGTATGACTTGTTTATCTTGTGAGAGAAAAGGATGAACGAGGGAAGGCCTTATATGCAAATGTGGAGAGGTGTGTGCGTACCTTTTTGCAAAATTGCCATAGCTTCTTTCCTATCCGTCAGATATAAATCGGACGGCCTATATTGCAGGATGGCAGGCACACCATCATCACCAACTCTGTTTTTTATAAGAGTGTATTTTATGTATTTTATAAGAGTGTAGATGTAGAGTATATACAAGTCGACAGGTGGGCACGATGTTAGTGAGATAATGTGATGCAACACTAGAGGTGCACGTGGAGCGTTTAACTGGTCAACTAGTCATGTCATGAGCAAATACAGAGTTGTACGGTGATCCCGTGACTGTATAATAACCACTAAACATAAATGGTGACCGTAATGTGTGGATTCTGAAGTCCAATGTACGTATCATACTTTCGCTTCAAATACAATGATCGTCATTGCATATATCGCGAGAGAAAGATGAAACATGCATGAATTTTCCGGGGGCTTACTTTTGGAGGACCTGGAGATAGTTTTGTGTGCATACGTGAAAGGGGCGTACAGGGGGGGTATGCGATGGAGAGAGAGATGGTCTTCATTTCTCTTTATTATGACTAACTTTGTATATAGTATAAAAGTATACAAATTCACAGTGCGGAATAAATATCATTGTGGGGACCATGCAATGCAAATTAGCGTTCGTACTCCTCCATATAACTTTGTAATGTTGTATATATGTAGAAACTCTAAAATAATTTTTTGGCCACACTTTATTCAAAAGGAATTTTGTATGCGAAATAAACGTGAAGAGAGGGCTTTTTAGATCAATGGGGTACATGATGTAACATGTGTGAATGTGTAGTTGATGCATTTGGCGGGGCCTAGAGAGGTATGTGTGTGTATTACGTATTCGAGAGAGGCATGGATAGAGGGGCCGACGGGGGGGCGTGGGGGAGATAGCATGAGAAATGAGAGTGGTCTAGAGAGAGAGTGACGAATGACGTCACGACAAGAGATTCCATTCCCTTGAGTGTGTATATGCAAGGGGGAGGGAATAGAGGCCAGGAGAAATTTTCTGTGTGTGTGGTGTTTGTGTTGCTATGTGTGGGTGTGAGAAGATAATGAGACGTGGGGGCAGAGGGTGTGTCACCGCGTGAGGTCCGGTGGGTCGAGGTGTGGCCCTTCGTTCGGTTCCGTCCTGCGCCACATTGGTCGGCCCGTGACGCATTTAGGAAGACCCATGGATGACTAGTCGTACAAGATAAAGATAGCATAATTGTGAAGGACTCCACTGACAAAGACGGCTAGGATTTGTAACCCTAGGTTCTCGGACTAAGGTAACCCCTTTATCTCTGATATTACTATTCATCCAACCTAACTTTAGGGGCATCCTACAGAATGCTCTGCTAGAATCATACTCGTCGATTAGGAAGAGAGGTGTGAGACAATGCGTGAGAGACAGGCTTAAAGATAATGTGCGTACATGAGACACGTAGGCAGGTCCATGTATATAGAAAGGGTCGATGAGGATCGTGCGTGTGTATGTTTGCGAGAGGAAGAGTGCTTGTGATAAAGGTTAGTGAAAACAGTTGTAAATGGTTACGAGAGGGAGGGAGGGTTATATCTAGAGCATGTGTGCGAGAAAGACACCTCGGGAGAGAGTGTGTGAGCATGTGTGAGAGACCACCGATGGAGTGTGAAACTACACGTAAAAGACTGCTCTACACATAGATTAAAAATATAAATTGTATCCAAATATTAGGATGGGATCATGATATTTGCAATTCGCGTAAGGAGCGGTCATTGATCCATCAGACATCTAGGTTCTATCGAATTTGAGCATGTCTATGTTATTATTCGACACAATTGATCCACATAGTTTGTATTTTGAACTCCAGACAATGCATCGCTTTAGCAATCGAATATAAACGTGATTATAGTTCATGTTTTGTGTGTAAAGCACATTATACATATGAAAGTTACACAATGGACATTATGAATAGCTACCTATGAACTAGCATACATTTGAATTCAACTTAAGGTGGTTTAAAAAAATCTAATTCCGCATGAAGTCCATTCAATTATTTGAATTTGATATCATGGCATTTGTAAACCATACCTAAATTATGGGGCACCAATCTTTGCTCTGATTTTGTACATAATAGCATATGTAGTCGTGTACAAAATAGATTCAAATTTAGCTCCTCCACTCCAAAATAATCGTAGTTATAGGATTTTCAAGTGTCAAAATTTAAAAAAGAAGCGGATAATTTAATGAGGTTTTCAAGCATACAAGGTCAAATATAACGTTGTCTATTTAGGTCAATCCTCATAGTTCAAGAGTACTCTAAACGTGAATGCTTGTGTTTCAAAATTTCGAACGAAGCACCAAAAGAGCCTCTACTCGCCCGAAACCGCGTGAGACCAATGTTTGGTAGTACAAGGAAATTACTTTTCTAATAACTCCGACCCGTGAAACCTACCGGCCCGACGTCCAAAGGTCTAAACCGGGGTAGGTTTGTAGCTTCATCTGGACGCCACGCAACCGCATCCGAAAAACATTCATACACAATGGCCGCCTAAGCACACATGCACGCGGCCGAAATCGCTCCCGCCCACTATTTGGGACACCTGGGATTACCATCCTACCCCCGACCCGCAGTAGGTCTGAAATTTAAGAGGGGGGCAAAGTTTGTACTTTCCCCAAATTTCAAACAAGCGCGTCCCATCTTCTGTTCAAAATAGCCAAAAACAAGCGCGTCCCAGACCGAAACATGGTTCCCCCCACTCGTTCGATTCCCCGTTCCTACTCCGTGGGCGCCAAAACTACCTCTCCACCAGCTGCGAAACCCCGGTGTCCTCCGTCCGCCACCCCATCCCACCCATCAACCGCCGCCCTCCTCCATCACGCCGGAGCTGATACCCCGACGTCGTCGTCCACCGCAACGCCCTCCACGACTAGTAGTTGAAGCCGAGGCCGAGCCGTCCGTACTCGAGCCAGTTCAACCACGCTGTCCTGTGCCTCACAGCTGCCGCTCCAACTTCGCCACCCTCCACCACACCGGAGTTGTTCCTGCTATGCCGTCCTTCGCCGCCTCGGATCTGCTTCCCCTCCGCCGACATACGGCCACGGCAACACAGTCAACAATTTGGCCATGGGTTCGTCCAAGCCTGCACCCTCCAGAACATCGGTTTTCCCGGTAAAAAGAAGAAGATCGGCGCGACATGTGGAGGTGACCACACCGGCAACCAAAAAAGGTACTCCTCTTCCCTTATTCGTGCAAATCTTATGTCTCTGCTTGCACGGTTTTCATCCCACAGAAGACACTAGTTGACCGCTTCTTCTTGATACTAGATGTTCCTAGTAACTCGCGATGCACAAGGTTTCTCCTCATATACTATTTCACCTTAGCTAGAGGTCCGTCGCCCCCCCTGAATTTCAATTTCTGGCCAGTTGATTCCCAATTAACGGAAGCATTCCCTGGCGTAACAGGCGCTAGTACGCCTATTACGCCGGGGAAGCAGCGCCTTGGTGTTTATCTTAGGGGCGTGTGCGGCCTAGAGCTACTGGCGCCTGATCTGGAGGTCAGCCGGGATTAAAGGGATGGCCTGGGGGCGCTGCCAAGCACGGCGGTGGTGTGAGGTCGATGGGAGGGCGGGGCGGCGGAGGCAGGGTCTGGGCCGGTGGTCGCTGGCGGTTCGAGAAAGATCGTCAACAGTGACTGGCGGGAGGTAGACGAAGGCCATCTGCCTGTTCCTTATAGATCGGACGGTTCATTAAAAAATCGACTGACCTATTTATTTTCAGTCGACTGTTATCTTAGATATGACCACATGTGGTGGTGTGCTGGAGGAGTACCTGCATTTCTTGTGCTCATATATTACAAAATCATACGGAGTAGAATCTAATTTTGTTTGCCATGCAATGTTGTAGAACTATCATATGTCTCCTGTCATTTATTTTTCAGCCACCTCCTATATGCTACTTTTACAGTGCACTAGTTCTGCACACACTTCACCCTTACTCTCACTATTGTGTTTTTATGCAAGGGTATTTCAGACTCTGCTACCATGAGAGAAGCCAAAAAGAAAAGAGAGAAGTCGCTCCAGCTTCGTATGCGGGTAGGCAAGACACGTTACAGCGCTATAAAGGGTGCAGTGTCAGCAGATGGAGATGGTAAACGTAGCTCTGGAGTTGATGACCTCGCTCGCAATGAACCACCATCCCAGGTGCTTGCTTTAACTTCGCGGTGTCATATGTGGTTGCATGTTCCATATGGTGTCTAGCTTGTATTCGAAAGGCCGAAGTCGGTAAGATAAGGAAAGATATTTTTTTACATGAACCACCATCCCGTGAGCACCAGAAGACAAATAGCTAGTCAGGGCACTGGCCGAGCCAGTGACAAGCCCAGCAAAGATAGGCATCACCTGGAAGCCAACTAAAAAGCTGCGATGGTGGCGAAGCAGCCCGCCTCCCACCAGGCTCTCAGGTCCTAGATGATCATGCTCACCACTCCAGCCGGATGTCTAGCTTGTATTGCTTCCAATTTGGTTAAATTGCATCTGCTTAGCTTACACATTATACCTTTGAATATGACATGCCTTTCTGTTTTTGGTACATACTAGTACATCTGTGTATTAACCATGTTCTTACATCAAACTAATGTTCTTGTGTATCCCTCATCAATCACTTATGACGAGGCAGGCAGGCAAGGGGACTACTCCTCATTTAAAGAATGCAGCGTCAGCCTCCCGACATGATTCTCAAGAAACAGAAATGCTAGATGAAGATAGTGAACGTAGCTCTGTAGTTGATTACAGCATTTCCCCTACACTAGCATCGCAGGTGCTTGCTCTAACTTGGCAGCGTGATATGTGGTTGCATGTTGCATATGGTGTCTAGATTGTAATTCTTCCAATCTGGTTAAACTGCATGTGCTAGTCTGCTTAGCTTATACATTATACCTGTTAATGTGACATGCCTTCCTGTATTTAGTACATAGTACATCTGTCTATTAAGCATGTCCTTACATAAAACTATTGTTTTTTTGTATCCCGCATCAATCAACATGACGAGACACCTTTAGTATATGCAGTGCGATATTAGTTGCATCTTTCATATGATTTATAGCATGCGCTGCTTCTAATTTGTTGAAATTCCATTTATGATGGGACGCTTTTAACTTGGCAGAGTCATATTGGTTGCATCTTTCATGTGGTGTCTAGCTTGCATTGCTTCTTATTTGCTGGAATGGTTTCTGCTTAGTTTACACAAACAGTTGTGAACATGCCATGCCGTCCTGTTTTTCGTACATATTCCATCCTGGTATCATGTGTTTGCCTTACATCAAAGTAGTGATTGTCAGTATCATGCATGAATGAGTTCTGAAGAGAGAATTTTATTGCTTTTTCTTGTCGGTTTTACTTGACAATTCAAAATCAATAAAGCGGAAGGAAGTTAGCAAGGCAGCGGATAAAGGTGCTCCTTCCGAACGGAGGGCCTCTACAGTTTCTACTCCTCCACACCCCCAAGATGATTTCCAAGACAACACATGCATAGACACTCAACAAAGCTGTGTTTATGATGAGCACGTCTCCCCTAGTGCAGCATCACCGGTGCTCCCTCTAACTTGGCACTGTTATATGTGGTTGCATGTTATGTGTGATGTCTAGCTTGTATTGCTTCTAATTTTGTTGAATTCCATCTGCTTACTTTACACATTATACTTGAATAAGACACGTGTTCCTGTTTCTAGAACATACAATATCTGTCTATCACACCATGTTCTTACATCAAATTACTACTGTTGTGTAACCTGCAACAATCACTTATCATAAGACACGTTTGACTTCGGAGTGTGATATAGGTTACATCTCACATTCTTTTCTAGCTTGTACTACTAATTTGTTGAAATGGCACTTATGACGAGACAGTTTTAACTTGGTAGAGTGATATTCGTTGCATCTTTCATATGGTGTCTAGCTTTCATTGCTTCTAATTTGTTGAAATGCCTTCTCCTTAGTTTACACATCATAAGCTGTGAATATGCAATGCTGTGAATATGCAATGGCACTAATGACGAGAGACCTCTAACATGGTAGTGTGATGTTGTTTGCATCTTGCATATGATTTATTTCTTGTACTGCTTCACATTTGTTTAAACGCCATTTATGATGAGACACTGTTAACTTGGCAGAGCGATATTTGTAGCATCTTTCATATGGTGTCTACCTTCCATTGCATTGCTTCTAATTTGGTGAAATGTCTTCTTCTTAGTTTACACATCATAGTTCTGGTTATCTCTTCCGTCCTGTTTTTCATACATATTACATCCTCCTATCATGTGGTTGTCTAACATCAAAGTTCAGTTCGTCTGCATCACGCATCAATTTGTTCTGAAGAACTAAATTGTTATTCGTTTTTCTTGTCGGCTTGACTTAACATGGCACAGAGAAAGAGAAGAAACACAGAATGGTAGGGAATGAGAAGCGGATGAATCCTGCAGATTCTGCTGGTACTGATGGTGCAATAGAAGGTCAAAGTCCAGCAGAAAATTCTACAAACACGGCATCCCATGCTACACGAGTTGCAAAAAAAGCCAAACAGAAACAAATAGCTGCCACCAAACAAGCAGAGACAGCCCTAGTTCTTGCAACACCTACCACAGTACTACCAGCTGCACGACTTACTCGTGCGTCAACTGAGCTAGCAGCACGTTCCCAAGCTCCCTTGCCACCTGACACTACTTCCCAAGCACTCTTGACACAAGATGAGTTGGCAATATCAGATGAACCTTGTGAGCTTCAACAGCAAGAAGGTAGTTGCTGGAGTCAAGTTACAGTTGCATGCTTCTTTATATGTAGTCTCACAGTTTGATGTACACTAACACTTCCTATGTTCGTTGTTGGACTAGCACCTAGGCGCAAGAGGAAACAAACATCAGGGATAATGCTCGATAGGTTAACTAAATCTAGAGGAGGAAGAATGGAGATCCGTTTTGAGGCAGGTTTAAAAAGGCCACGTGATGCTACAGAGTCAGCCAAGTTAGTATCAGAGGCAGCGGTTGCCGTTAGGTGTCATGTACGTATCCTCCCAACATGGATTCAGTACAGGAATGACAAAGACGAAACCCAGTTCAACACCTTCCTCGACCATTTATCTGTAAGTATGGTTATGTATGGAAACTAGTAATATCGTCTTGCTCTGTCCCATACTTTCTAGGTTGCTGATAATGAGACTCCCATAATTTTCAACAGATGAGGTTCAAGTTGGATAGCCAAGATGATGCAACCAGACAAGCTTGCACCCATGTTTTCAAGTCTGCTCTGCGACAGTATCGGTATAACTTGAGGAAAACTCACTTTGAAGGCAAGGCTAACAGTGAACTTTCCCAAACATCTCCAGTGGAAAATATATCGGATGAAGACTGGAGGGGCCTTGTTAAACACTGGTCTGATCCGAAGTATCAGGTACATTATATATATGTGATCAGATCACATGTTGAAGTCCTATTTACGCATGTGCCACACAAATCTATCTTCTTGTAGGTGAACTGTTCAAAGAACAAGGCCAACCGTACGAAAGTGAAATTCCAACAGACGACAGGATCTCGTAGCTATATTGCACACTGCGAGGCTCTTGTAATTAGCTGCTGTTTCACTCTTTTCGCTGTACCATATTATCAGATCTATATTGACTTGTTCGAAATGCAGAGGAAAGCCCGCAAGGACCAAAAAGTACCTGAACCAAATGCTGTGGAAATCTTCAAGGACTGTCACACCAGCAAGAAGAAGGGCATGACTACACCAGTCAAAGCCGCTGTTGTAAGTCCTTAATCCTCATGCCTTTTAACTACTACTTACTCTGACTTGTGCCTTGAACTGCATGGTTTGCAGCCAATGTCTATTACTCTTTTCAATTTTATACACAATTGTCTTAGCGTATCATTGCACCTTACAAGGTTTAAAAGAGAGGAGTGATGTTCCTTTGATCTTGACCCGTAATCTAGTTCCGTGCTGGACTTGCCCACACAACGTTACAATTGCCTGTTTGTCTGTTCTCAGTTGTTTTGTGATATGAATGATGTCATACTATGCTTACCGTATTATAAACTTCGTCTCTTTATCCTTAGCCCTCAATACAATGTGAAGAAATAGACAATACATTAGCGATGGTACATGGTCATATGTTTGGAACCTGGTTTTATTATGTACTTTGCAATAAAATACAACTAATATTTTACATGGGTTCACCAGAATAAGTTCTGTATATAGACCAAAGCTATTTTGTTTGGTTTTGCTGCCTCCTTAATATCTTCTGTTCTGGTACTACTAATGTAAAACCTCAACTTTTCAGCGAGCTATGGAAAAAATGGTGGAACCGCCACCTTCTGAAGGTGGCGAGGCAACTATAACCGCAATGTCAGCTCTTGCTGCAGTGGGTCAGTACCTGTCCACTAACAGTGCCAAAAGCACGTTCCTGCGTAATACTGGGTTGGTTGTTAAGGCAATATCGTCCAAACTGCCTCATGATCAAGATATGCAAGCTCAAAGCAATGTTGTATCTGCGCTCCAGACACAAGTCCATTCCCTAACAGAGACCCTTTGTGAAACAAGGAGAAACATTGCTCAATGTCGTCAAGATATGCATGGTTTTGAAACCAGACTATCAGACATTTGCTATGTTGTTCAGGAGCCTAGGGGAAATGAAGGCGAGGGTTATGGTGCTCCATCGGACAATACAGCATGAAAACGTAACAGTCAGGTCAAATGAACTGAGCTTCTGAACTTCTGGTGGTGCATTTATCTACTAGACTGTTAAGTTTTATGCCAACCTTCCTTTTGTTATATAGTTGTAATTTGTTTTGGTGCGATACAAAATTTATTCTTAACGTGCAGCCACCGGCTGAAGAAAACAGCAAGCCATTTTTGTATAGTGTAGGGTGTTCCCTATATTTGCACTGGTGGCGATCTTTGATGCCGAGTGGATGTAATCTGTGCAATCGCCTTAATAGCCTAGCGTTAGTTTCGGCCTTATTTATTTCCTAGTCTTCTTTTTCCCTGGTTTGCTAGTGGCCGCAACTACCATGGGCCATATACGGGCCGTAGGATCCATGGGTCTCCTACGGGCCGTCGATAAATGGGCCTGTAATCGGTGGGCCTCGGGCCGTCGGATAAATGGGTCTACATGGGCCATAATCGGGCATAATTGGTATCGGCCCAGCATGGTAACAGGCCGTTAACAGGCCGTAGGACAGCAAAGGCTTAATTCTGTCACAGGCATAACGGGTCGTTAATGGGCCAGAATATAGGACGGGCTGGAAACGGCGCAACGGGTTAACAGGCCAGAAACGGGCCGACTCTTGCCATGCGCCGAATTTGGCCCATTAGGGTAACAGGCCAGTAACGGGCCGACTCTTTCCATGGGCCAAATTTGACCCATTAGGGGAACAGGCCAGTAACGGGCCGACTCTTGCCATGGGCCGAATTTGGCCCATTAGGGGAACAGGCCAGTAACGGGCCGGAAGTAATCGAGGGCCGAAAAGGAGCCCAAGAATGTATGGGCCGTCAATAGGCCGAAAGCTAACACGGGCTGGAAACGGCCCATGTAAATCACGGGCCATTAACGGGTATAAAGAAAATTACTGTTCATTATGGGCTAGAGTCACCGTGGGCCTATAAAGGGCCAAAAGATACGAAGGCCTCATATGGGCCGAAAGACGACGTGGACCATACATGGGCCGAAAGTGAAATGGGCTGGTGTTATATTCGACGGCCCACATGACGTTGTTGGGCCGATTTCCTTTAGGGCCTAACGGGCCGTGAGTTAACGGGCCGTAAAATGGGCTATTTGCGAAGAGACCGTTAACAGGCTTTTCATGGGCCAGCCCGTTAACTTTTGACCAAGTCAAACGGGCCGGCTTTGTAAGCTAATTGGGCCAGTGGTGGGCCATGGAACGTGTCGCATATCATAGGCGCCTATCTGACCCACTGACTAGCTGACACGTGTTTCGTCCGGCCAATAAGAATTTTACACGTGGAAATTTCCCATTGGTCGGGGCTGTTAACGGGTTATCGGATCCAAACCCGACCCGATAGCTTAACGGCGTTCCGTTACGGTGGATGCCACGTGTCGGTCACCCTTGACGAAAGCACTTCTGTGGCACGCGATTTATCGTCATGGAAGTGGACACTTTCGTGATGATAATTTTGGTAATGTGATGGAACACTTCTACGACAGCACAGGTATGACTATCTTGATTCTGTCATAAAATCGTCATGGATGTACATGCATGACAAAAAACGTGACCTACTGTGACAAACACGTATCATCACGGAAGTGCATCCCCAGAACCAGCCGCCGAAGATCCAGCCGAATCACCCTGGACTGTCGCGCCATAGGGCTCCAGATCCGAGATGGGCACGGGATCCGGCGAGATTCGCCTCGTACCAGGCGCCCAAGAGGAGTGCTCCGCATGGCGCTGTTGGCGGGGTCCACTTCGGTCAGGCTGTCGGGCACAGGACGCGCCGGCTCCCATGTGGCGCGTGCGGACGGGCTGCACCCCGCGCCGTCTGGGTCCACGCCCGGGTCTCCATTGGCCACGTGCTTGGCAGGTGGGCTAGCCCCGCCACTTGGCGGCACGGGAGACGCAGGAGACGCCGCTATGCGCCAAGCGACAGGGCTGTCAGCCTGGGATCACGCGCGGCTATCCCTGGGATCGCGCACCTTCCCTGGAGCTGCAGTTCTGCGCCAAATCTGCATCGGATCCAATGATGTTTTCGTCCTCTTCTGCACACATAAAATCATAGCCAAGTGTTGCATTTCTTTCATTATTTTCTGAATTTTCTTCTGGACTAGACACATGATCATGTTCTATTAATCCCCCCCCCCCCCCCGTGATCAGTACGTGGCAAAGGATCTGAGAGAAGAGAGATTTCTGCTCGAAGAAGGGCTCCCACATTGGGATGAAGTTTGGCAAAATGGAAAATAGTTTCATCAAAAATCATATCCCGAGAGATGTAGATGCATCCAGTTGAAACTTCTAGACACTTGTAACCCTTATGAAGATTGCTATAGCCGAGAAAGACACATTGAGTGGAGCGAAACTCAAGTTTGTGGCGATTATATGGACGGAGATTAGGATAGCATGCACATCCAAAAACTTTGAGGGAATTATAATCTGGTTTTTGATGAAACAATTGTTCTAAAGGAGTTGTGTTCCCAATAACCTTATTAGGCAAATGATTGATAAGATAGGTGGCAGCAATAAACGCTTCATCCCAATACTTTAGAGGCATAGATGCATGAGCAAGAAGGGAAAGGCCTACTTCAACGATATGACGGTGTTTGCGTTCGGCAGAGCCGTTCTGTTGGTGTGCATGTGGACACGAAACATGATGCTCAATGCCTATGCTTCGAAAGAAAGAGTTGAGTTTCTCATACTCTCCTCCCCAGTCACTCTGGACTGTAATGATTTACTTGTTAAATTGACGCTCAACAAGTTTTTGGAATTCTTGGAAGATAGAAAAGACTACGGATTTGAACTTAAGCAAGTATATCCATGTAAACTTACTATAATCATCAATGAAGCTAACATAATATTTCTTTCTTCCAAAGGAATCTCTGGCATGACCCCATACATCACTGAATATCAGTTCCAACGGAGCATGAGACACACTATTTGACATAGGATAGGGGAGTTGATGACTCTTGGCACATTGACAAGCATCACAAATAGACTCTTTATTCTCATGACTAGACAATTGAAGATTGCCTTTATTCACTACTTGATCAACTATTTTTAATGAAGGATGACCTAATCTTTGATGCCACCTCTCTAAGGACGGCTTGACGACGCAGTAGACTTGGCGATGACGCTTGCGGCTAAAAGCTCTTGATGTGATAGGATATAGACCGCCAACGCATCTACCGTGATGGAGGAGCTCCCTCGTTGCCCGATCCTTAATGAAACAAAAAATGCTTGGGATGAGTTTCAAAAAAGATATTATTATCGGCGCACAAACGAGACATGGAAGCAAGGTTTTTGTTGGCTTGAGGAACATGAAGAACATCTTTTAGAAAAAGATCATGTTTAACATTAGGGAAATTAATAGAAGATTGACCAATGTGACATATGTCCATACCTCCTCCACTTGCGGCGGTGTTTATCTGATCATTGCCATAATATCTTTCTCGGTTTGCAAGCTTCTCCAATTCATTGGTGACATGATATGTGGCTCCGGAGTCAGCATACCAGACAATGTCCCCAGCTTCTTCTTGCTCCCTGATGGCTGCAGCCACGTGGCGCTCTTCGGGCACGTAATCTTCATCATAGCGGTGCCAACAATCTTTTACCTCATGCCCTGGCTTTTTGACAAGCTGGCAAAGCGGCCTGGTGTTGGAGTAGGAGGCGCCGGAGGAGCGTGGGCCAGAGTTGTTGGCGCGCCCACGCCTGCTATTGTTGCTCTTGCCGCGTCCGCGCCCCTGTTGGTGACCACGGCCTCGGCCTCCAATGCCGCAACCGCGTGTGAGAGCATTAACCGATGACTGGCGGATGTTGTTACCTTGTAGCAGATTCATACGAGCTTCAAAGCTTAGCAACTGACGGTCACCGGCTCGATACGTGCAGCCAGGGCTGAGATCACCGGGTTATACTCGATGTCCAGCCCTTTGAGCACATAGGAGGTTATCTCTCCTTCAGAGAGGGGATCACCAGTGCAGGCGATCTCATCGGCGAAGGCCTTGATCTTCACCAGATACTCGGGCATGCCCATGCTCCCTTTGTGCAGATTGGCAAGGGTGATGCGGGTGTTGACAATCTGTGCTTGCGTCTGGGCAGCGAAGGAGGCGTGGATGGCACTCCACACCTCGGCCGGCGTCTGAAGGGTAGCGACCTGCGCAAGAACCTCACGTGACAGAGACCCCATAAGGTATCCTTCTACCTGTTGCTGTTGGGCGTACCAGATCGACCGGGCGTAGTTGAAGACATGCTCCTCCTTCCCATCTTTGGTGATGGTGATGGTATGAGGGGGCGCCGGGCTTGCGGCGTCAAGGAAGTGCTCCATCTGTGCTCCCTTTATTTGGGGTAGCACGATGGACTTCCAGAGGAGGAAGTTTGTCCTCGTGAATTTCTCAGATGGAGGAGACCCGAGAGAGGACACGCTGCTGGAGGTGGAAGAAGATGCATAGGGGGAAGGTGCGGATTGGGTGGACAGGGCGCTCATGGTGGATCCAATCAGGGCGGTATTGGTGGCGGCGATTGTGGAAGCAGCAGTGCTGGCGTTGGTGCCTGGCATGATTTTCTCTCGATGATTCTCTCTGGATAGGTTTCAGGTTTCTCTCTCGATCAACTAGATTGATCTCTCAGGAAAGCTAGACGTACGAGAGGAAGGGCTCTGATGACCATGTAAGATTTGATAGGAAGCGTTGAACCCTTTGTCTCGGTCCGCATGTATATTCATAGAAGGGTTGCCGTGGCTTACAAGATTTGGAATATCGCTAGGATCCTTCCAGATTACATCGAGAGAGAGATACGACTTGGAGAGGAAGAACAGAACAGAAGAAGAGATAGAAACAGAAAACAATTTAAACATATCCGGCTATCTCTACGTACTCTATTCTAACATGGATTCTACTACTAACCATGTCATTAGCCTTGCAAACATATGCGCGCTGCTAGTGGCCAAACCGTTCTGCTTAAAAATAAAAAATATGTGCAACTTACTAGCAGCGTGTGCACATACGCACACGCTGCTAGCACCCGGACCATTCTGCTTAAGAAAACTGTACCAACTAACTAGAAGCGTGCACACATCTACACTCTGCTAGTGTTGATTGTTTTTCTTAAATAGCGGACCACTCATGCCAAGCGGTTACACTCTGCTAGTGATCATGTTACTAGCAGCATGCACACTATATTCACACTCTGCTAGTAATCATGTTACTAACAGCGTGTACTCATATGCACACGCTGCTAGTAATATCAATAATTTTTAGTTTATAAGTTCAGACAAAGTGATTCTTTTTTCTAAAATCCTAAATTTAATACATCTATGTATCTAATAGAATATTTATTATTTTTTAACCACATCTAGATTTTACAAAATATAATTATCAGTAATATATATCTAATTAAATATTAGACCAATTTTTTTCTTCATTAGTTTGAAATGAAACTCTTTCTACACTTAGCATACACTATTACATCATACATGCCAAAATTTGGCATTGTTTCGGCTTCGTTTGCTAAAGTCATTAAGTATTCAAATTTCAAATACAACTACCTGAAATAATTGACACAATTGGGTTGAAAAATATATTTTAGGTTATCAAATATATATTTAGGCCTTATCCAAGAGAATAAAACATATTCCAAACATCATGGTGCTAAGACTCGACCACCAAATTGATGCTTATTGGTTTTCTAATCTTATAAAAAATGCAAACGTAGTTTAAGAAATAGAAACGTGGCGTGGTGTCATGTTATGACACCTAGTGTAGCGACCAGACCTCAAATGGTCCGTGCTGCTGTGCACCAGTGTCATCCCTGGATCAGTAATGCTGACACGCACAGTACAAATGGAGGATTTATAACAGAGTGGCAATCACACACTTATTACATCGAAAAATCTCCAAAGAGATTAAGTATGATAAACATGGATTAAGGCCATCTAATAACGATAACAGCGGAAGACTTGGAAGATAAGTGAGTCCATCAACTCCAGCGGCATCACTGAGTATAAGACCACGACCTAAGGCACCTTACTCGTCGTCTGAAAAGTCTGCAACATGAAACGTTGCAGCCCGAAAACGGGTCAGCACATAGAATATGCTGGCAAAGTAACACATAGAGAGCAATGAACAATAATAATGCTATACTATATACATAAATGGCTGGTGGAAAGCTCTATGGTTACAGTTTTTGCGAAAAGCCAATTTTTCCCTACTTCAAAGGAATAAATTTTATTTAACTATCATGGTGGTTGTGAAACATTGAGAAGGTACCTCCAACTCAATCCCAATTAAATGTCATCATTAACCCAACAAAATTAATTATAAGTATCACGGTGATGAGATTCAAATGATAATCCAGGTACTAGATACTCAAGTTGTCCATAACCGGGGACACGGCTAACCATGATTAGTTTGTACACTCAGCAGAGGTTTGCGCACTTTTCCCCACAAGACTCGATCGCCTCCGCTTGGTTCTCGCACTGCATGATGTTTGAGAAAGGGATGACCGAGACACAGCCTTTCAGAAACAATCACTCTCTACTCTGGATGGACCGGTACACCTACTTTCCCCTACATCTGCTAGCCCACCTCTTCAAGAGATCATGTAACCTACTCAACTATGCTAGAGCCCATAATAGCTTGTGGCTGCACACGGAAGTTTCTAGCATGAATAATCTTATGATCCCTTTGAGCCTGGGTGGCGGACCTTATACAAACAGACAACACTGGGTTCTCCAGGTGCCTCAATCCACCCAGATGTGAGTTTTAGTTGCCAACTTAAGTTGAACCATTAATAAACATCTCACATCTGTCGTGAATATCACTCAAACCCAAATCCACGTCTACGAGCATAGCATGGCAATAATAAAAGCAACGTAGAAGTAACTCCCAAGGGTTTGATAAGAAAAACAGGTAATAGGTACTACCTCAACTACTTCCCAATACCCACAAATTAATTAGATCCTAATCATGCAATGTGTTTGAGGGAAACAGATCTAATGCAGTAAAACTGGGTATGAACGAGGTATGATCAAAGTGTTATTTGCCTTGCTGATGATCCGCAAAACCTAGCGAGTCGAAGTAACAAGCGGCACACTCCGGGTACTCTATCACAAACAAACAAGCATACAATCAGTACTCATCTAATGCACAGGTAAAACTCGAATGAAAGATCCAACCAGAAATTTCAACTTAAGAACTCTGGTTTGCAAAAAGAATCAACTCGAAAGAAGCAACGAAAGTCAAACGGCGAAAGAAGAAACTTCGTTTGCTAATCTGGATCTAGGTCAAATTGTACTGTTGCAAAAACTTGTTTGAGTAGGTTAAACGGAAAGAGAATTTCGAGACGAAACTCTAGGCGCTTGAATCGCCTGATTCCTATAAACGAGCGAGAAGTTAAACAGAATCGAAGATTCGATCAGAAATCGAATCTGAGAAAATAACGAGAAAAATCCGACGAAAAAGAAAAACGGACGAACGGTTAAATAACGGACGTTCGTTAACAGAGAAAAACCGATGAACGCGTTCGTTAAAACGAACGGTTCGGTGAACGCTCGTAAAATAATAAAACCGAAAAAAACCGATCTAGGGTTTTTATTTAAACGAAGGGTTTTTTTAAAGAAAACCGGAAAAAAAAAGAGGCGAGGTCTACCTCGTCAGGACAAAGATCCGGCGGGGCTCCCGTGCTCCGGCGAGGGGCGGCGAACGGCGGCGGGGCTTGGGGGGGCGCGGGGGTGCGGGCGAGGTGAGGGGCGGCTGCTCCGGCGAGCGGCGGCGCAAAGCGGCGGCAGCGCGGGATGAGTGCGGCGGCGGCGGGTGCGACTCTGGCGGCGGCGGTGAGGGGAAAAGAGAGAGGGGGGGTATTTAAGGAGGGGGGGTCGGAGGCTTGGGGAAGGGGGCGGCCGGCGGGTGCCGTGCGGGAGAAGGAGAGGCGCGGGGTGGGCCGGCGCTCGGCTGGGCTTCGGCCCAGCGGGCGTCGCACATTTTTTTTTAAGTTCTGCGGAAAACAATTCGTAGAAAAATAAATAAAAATCAGAAAAATATGAAATAACTTTTCCCCGTCTAGATAGAAAATCTAGAATAGGGTGAACATTTTTTTAAATCAAAATAAATATTTTGAAAACATGCAATATTTTTAATGCAATAAAAATTGCAAATAAATTCCAAATAATGATTTTAACATTTTTCCTCCAGTATTTCAATTGTTTTGGAGAAGTCATATTTTCTCCTCTCGTTTATTTTAAAATGAAATATTTTTCCGGAGAGAAAATAATTAAAACCAAAATCCTCGTCTTATTATTTGATAAAAATCAAATATGAAAATTTAAGAAAATCCCAACTCTCTTCGAGGGTCCTTGAGTTGCTTAGGATTTATCGAGGATTTGTCAAAATGCAATAAAACATGATATGCAATGATGATCTATGTATACATACCAAATTGAAAATTTGGGATGTTACACCTAGAGGTTGTGTTTAAAATTTAAGAAGATTACACAAAAGTTATCACGTAAACTACTTAGAAACCACACCATCTCGAAGGAAGGATATTAGTGGTTTCGAGAGGGAATGAACCAACTTTAAGGTAAAATGATGGTCGTCTTTGTCGGTTGACGTTAAAACTTTTTCTATAATTAATATACACCACTAAATCTTTCATAGCAAACTTAGATTTTTTTTAATTTGTTTGCTATATTTAAAAAATAAAAAATGTAAAACTTTAGAGCATGGGTAATTGCAACCCAGGTACACAAACTTGGCAGGTGGGTTCAGTTTGGTTAAAAAAACTTTTAAAATGTACGCCACGGGTACCACAACTTGGCTTTTATGTTCATCCAAGTACAAATCAATCCTGAGCCAACACGTGGACGCCGAGTAGGCAGGTTGAATACGCTGGGCTGCTTCGCTGTTTTACAAAAGTCCTCCCGCAAGGAACTAAAATTTTGTCATAGGATCCATGCGGACGAATTAACTAGATAACTCTTGTGCAAATAAGCATGAACATTACATAGTCATCAACATATGCAACAAATTAGATAGAAAAGAATGAAATTTACAAATAAATATTTAGCTTCTTATGAAAATATTTAGCGAGTTTATGAAAAATTGTCGAAGCAACCCCAGTGGTTATAATCACATTTATACATGAAATATCATTTGGCTGGGGCGCTCTCACTTGGCATCCCGCGTAAAGCTTTTTGGCCTTTTTGGGAATGGTGCACCGGTGATGGATGCATGCAGCAATCGACGATGTGAGCATATGTTCCGATCATGAAACGGAAAGTTGACATGGTGAAGTGGCACTGTGACGACTGCCCCTGATCTCGAATGCGGTCTGCAACATCAACCACACTCAAACCCTTGCCCAAACCCTAGGTAATCCCTACGTCCGTCCAGTAGCAAGTTAGGACGAGGAGGACAGAGTAATTACCGTAATCTGGTGGCTGTCTTGGTAATCAGGACCATAAACGGGATACACCAACCATGGGTCATGGGCAACGACGATGAGGTCGCCGAGGTGACTTGGGACCACAAGGTTCGCTAGAGGTCTATCTGAGGGGAGCAACACACGTGTGCCTCCTGCAACAGTGGCGGCAGGGGGTTATCTGGTTAATTCGTTCCCAAGGAACCCGCGATAGCATTTTAGTTCATTGCGAGAGCTTTTTGCAAAAGTGTGGAGCAGCCCCGAGCATGCCTCCTGCCTAGCTGGCATTCACGTGTCGGCTCTGCGTCGATTTATACCTCGGGTGAACATAAAAGCCAAGTTGTAGTACCTGCAATGCATGTTTTCAATGTTCTTGTACCGAACTGGACCCAGCTGCCAAGTTTATTTACCTCGATGCTATTACCTCATAGTACAATAGGATAGTAGTAATTCTACATTAACTACTATGCTCTTAGTTTTTTTATATATTGAAAAGGATTCCATATCAGGTATAATTGATTTTGGTCTACTGTAAAAGCACTGATTTATATCGAAATTTGGATGCAAAGACTTGTCATACCTGTTGAGGTCGACAGCTATGCCTAGGCTAGCACAATTATTGATACTGTGCTTATATACTTTCCTGCAGCTTGTCCCTTAAACCCCCACTTGCCCATTGAGAGGTTGTGTAACCCGTCCTGTCTTCACTTCAACCGCGCAAGGACACATAAGATTGCGCCTTCCCATTAGTGCGTCTGGGAGATGGAGCAGAGGGCCTCTACGCCAAGAATGGCGGTATGCTTCTCTCTCCTTCCTCTTGTCTAGTGATTTTCCTACAGAAATTATTATGGCATTGAAGTATTATTAGGAAGCTCTCGTACAGCCTCCATTCAGATGCGGAGCAGCCTCTCATCATTGTTTGTTATTGTTGGCTTGTATGTCTGTGTGTGATCGATTCAGTTTTTCATATGGGTTTTTGGTGGTATCTTCAACAGAGAACCCTTCGTCATTCCATTGTGCCGTTGTCCCTGACACTAGAATTATCCTGCATCATCTTCTAGATGCAAACCTTGCGCTTCTCTAAGAAAGGATAGGCCCTCACATTCTCGAAAAAAGAATGGCCCTCAGGCGATCAGCGCCGGCGGTGCAATGCATGAAGCGTCCAGTTTCTTCGTCGTCGTCGAGCAGCTCCTCCAGTGTGTACTTGAATCTGCCGTCATCATCCTCCGCCGTGTCAACACCTTCTTATCCGTTGTCAAGATTGCGGGCCAAGAACCCCTCTGCCGCCTCAGCATGTCCCTGGTACTGCCCTCATAGTTCTTCAATTATATCGGCTATGAACCCCAGCCGGATCCACGTCATCGTCGGCCACTACTCCGGCGGGCAGTCTTCGTCCGACATCAACCGGCGCTTGTGATCTCCTCAAGAATTCTGCGTTCTTGGAGGGTCATTTCTTGGCGGCATGGAGTTTGGGGGCGTTGAGCATTGGGGTTTCCACAGGACTTGACGTTGCGTTGGTTGTCTGGTTAACTCTTCAATATGTTTCTCTAAGAAAAGAGATTCTTTAATCTGCATGCCATACCGTGGGATGCCAAAGAGATTACTTGCCCTTGTTCGCATTTTCTCGCGTCGAGCATGCATCAGGATCACACCAAATAAGATCAGTCGCTTTGCCAAAAAGTGCGAAGTCCACTTTCATCTCTAAACTCTTTGGTTTGTCTATGATTAAACCTCCAGCCGTATATCTGACTAAGATTCAACCTCCAACTTCCAAAACCGTTAAGGATTCAACCCTGCCCTCGGCCCGACGCTAGTTTCCAATGAGTAGGATGGGGTTGACCGTGTTGACCATCCAGTCAGCATGTCCTGTTAACCTAGTAAGGTAAAAAATATGATATAAAGACACACCTAGTCAAGAGATTGATGATCTACAGACATAAATTGATTAAAATATAAAAAGAGGAAAGAAAAGCATGACTCCAAAAAGTCATGCCAAAGTGACGGTAGCAAGCATCAACATGTAACAACACCAACTGTCACCTCTGGCACCATAGGAACTGAAGAGAGGTTCTTCAACGGTGGTGCCTCTCGAAAGGGAACTACGCCTCATGTCGACATTGTTAGATCCAACAACCGAAGGCCAGATCTAGGGTTTTCACCCCAAAGATCAAGTCCGAGCAAACTGCAAGCAATGCCTTGAAGAAGGGAATGTCGTGTAAACACCGCCATTTTCAGGTACAACCAACTAACGTGTCGATGGCATGTGGCAGAGTTATAAGAATGGTCGTCTCATGTAGGTTGGATTTGCATTTTTTTGGAATCAACATTCATGGTGGGTGCATGCCGATTTGGGTCATGGTCTTGCGGAGTCATTGTCATCTTTCCTGGTCAAATGTGCTTAATTAGAGGAAGCATGACAATGTTGCTAGTCACCTCGGCTCTCATGTACTGGACTTGGAATTACGAGAATGCCTTTTTTGTTTCCCTCTCACTCACTCGATTTCATGTAAATTGCTTATTCTATGGATGATTTATAATATTTCTAAGAATTAATCTCTCTTTTTAGCACATACAAAAAGTAATACATACCGATGAACTGAGCAAAAATCAAACTAACATGATGTAATGTTTTTTAATTTTCCTCCGTTGACATTGAAAATGCCGAATAATAGCCTCTTCGCATTCACCAATTGTTCCTGGAATGCATGTTGAGTTGGTAGGATTGACTTGCGCTTGTGACGTCCTCTTCTTAACATATTCTTCGATGGAGCTGGCATGGCACTATTGTTGTTTCCACTTTTACTTGCTTGATTTGACATGTGGAATGCCACATATTATGTTTCCCTCTTACCTTCTCAATTTGACGTAAATTGTGTGATCGACATCAAATTTGTAGCTTTCTAATGGTTCAACTTTCTTGCTCGAGGGTCGACCATCTTCGAGATACCCTCTTAGAATTGTTGGGGGAAATAGGTCGCTTTCAACACTAAACATCACATCATCCTATTCTAAATGCCTATTTTTCCCAATACCCTAGTCAAGAGACCACTCGAGAATCCGCACGCTGGACAAGAGGGGGCTTTTCATTTGTACGTGCTCTTGACATCTAGCTAGTTTCCATAGCACACTCATGTACCACCAATAGCTATGCATCATTAGTTATGTTGCTACCAAGAGAAACATAAAAATGCAGGAAAAGTTGCTAGCTATAATGTCTCAAGACCAAACAAACATGTTTGTCGAGCCAAGAGAACATTCGGCTATTGTTGTGCGGGTAGGATAGGACTTTTCAACTCCACTCACTCTGAACAACCGAGTTCCATAGCATCCTCATGTACCACACATGGCTACATGGCATGAGTTACATCACAACCGAGGGTAACGCACCGATGTAGCAAGTGACATGAACATACTCAGGACAAATAAAACACCAAATAGTATACTTTTTTCTCTCTTGCTGACATTAATTGTTTGTATTCTTTCCTCCATATGGCTCGTGGAATTGGCCAGAAAGCAAGACCTCACATAATTAGTTGACATGCATGTTCATCGTCTTAAACACATCTTACCAATGCCGCCGGCTATAATGGCGCCTGCGCATGTTGCATCTTGTGGATACTGAAGCTTGTTGATCCTACACCTGTATATGAACCTTGGGTACGATGTTTTCTTCTACTTCATGCTCTACTTCAGTGGAGATTGCATCATGTGTACATGAATAAGTCACGTGACTTTCTTATCACGTTTCCATGTGTGGACGGTAACATATCGAGAAAGTGTGTAATAGTTCTTTTTAGGTAGCACCGCATTTTTGCTCACACACAATAGCAAATACAATGGAGGGCCAAGCATGCATGTGTAGTAGGATGTCCTATGCTAATGTTTGAGTTGCTAAAGTGTGGAAGTACAAAGGAGAAAAACATGTCCACGTGATATGTAAGTGCTCTGCATGGGAAAATATAAAAAGGAAAGAGAACAAGTTTGCGATTGTCATGTCCAAATTATGTAAGTGAGTCAAATAATATGGCCCATAATCAACTTAGGTTCAATTACAATGATCTTACAGTTATGCTTTGTTGATTGAAAGATGATCCACTAGATTAACGGCCAGATGTTTTGGTTTCTTTGGGAATGGCTTTGTTTTCTCTTGTTAACTTGACGTGTACATTTAACAAATAATGGATTACAATTTTTTTTATGTTGTTCCCGATGAAACATTGGCACTCTTGTGACCAAACAATTCAATTAGCATGTTGATACTCTTCAATAAGTCTATGTTGTTAGTTTTATGTTACAGTGATCCACCTATATGGTCCAAAACTCTTACTTCTCTCGCACTCCACCTCATGCATTTGAGCTATTGATTTGGACTTCAGACTACCATTTTTAATCCATTTGATACAAGCATCATCAAGTCGATAATGGACAAACTTGGTCAATCCGATCAGCTTTTTAGATTTACCAACCTGATCACTCTCTTTCCATAAAATAGCCCCATTACGTATAACTCATTCTACTGTCTAGTGAACTATTATAATCTGAAAGCTAGCATACTTCAGTTAAATAGGAATCCCCGTTACTTGAAATTAAACAACTTATAATTGTACTCATGTATATTTTTGGGCATTATCTTATGACCGTGTTGTGACAGTAACGATGGGAGTTTGTTCACTAAAAAAGGTGGTCTTTCCTTCTAGCTTTTTAAGTGTTCTAGACACCAAAATTGAATTATTATACTAATTTCATGCTAGAGATGTCAATTGTGATATCTTGTTGTTGTGACAGTGCAGGATAAAATTATTTTTCTTCTCCTCAATTGCTTTTTTCTTGGTTTGCTTTAATTATTCATTGAGGTGTGCTTAACTCATCTCACAGGGATGGACAAGCGATAGCAATGATAGTGATAAGTTTGAGTGGAAAATTTATGGTGAGGCTGAACCCTCATGGGCTCCAGCCTTGAGGAATAAAGATGCTCCAGGCCCGTCCACACTTGTGTGTGAGGTAGTAAATAATTGTGTACTCAATTACATGAATTAGCCATGACTTGTTTTTATTAGTGTGATATTTGTTATGCAACTATCTAAAGGGTTCTAATCGGTGGGCCAACGAGGAAACTTCATCTATTTATTTAGTCAAGGCATATGTTGGAATGGGTTTTCCAAAAAAGATGGTTGTGAAGGGCATCAAGGAGATTGGTAATACTAAAAACCACCGATTCATTTCATTTGTCTTGTTATGTTTGCACCTTGTGTCTAACCAAGGCTTTTGCTTTTGCTTCCAGGGCATAGTGATGGAAATGCATTGCTCGAGCTACTTCTCACATATAAGGTATTTGCCTTTGTGCGTTATTATTGACTTTATCACATGATGCTCTTGGTTCATGGTAGCAAGGTTCAAATGTTAGGATCGGTGATGTCAAATGTAGGCACTTGAAGATGATGATGATCTTGATTTTGAGAATCCGGATGGCGATGACGATGCTGGTGATACAGAGACCGACTCTAATGGTTCTAGTGATGAGGTCGATAATTCCTTTTCTCTATTTTAGCAATTGAGAATTCTTTAACCATATGTATGCTGATAAATGTGAAATCTTTGACATGCATTCTTTGAGCACCCCCTATACATACTGTTTTAGCATTGTTTGTTTTGCTTAGCATTTCATTGTGTATAATTGCATTGTGAAGTTTGAGCACCCATTTTTTACATATAACTATTATCATGTAAGAGTGATCATAGGAAGTAAGTTTGAATACCATTAGGACAATGTCTCCCTCAAAGTAATCAAACGAACCTAAAGGGAGTAGAAACTAAATGTATTATTGGGTTGCTTGTTTGTCATTTTGATGAATTAGAACATTTATTTCTGTTAGACACCACTCCTTTTCTCATTAGTTCCTATACATTTGAATATATTTACAAGACATATGATTTGTGGAGTTATGATGCTACAAACAAATACTATTACATGTGTTGTAACTTGTAACCAAGAGATGATATACACATACTTCAAGAACTTTAACCTGCAGAAATCCAAAATTATGCATCACATTCTCTTTGATTTATTTTCTAGTCCATGATATAGATACAATAGGACTTAGCTAAAAAGAGTTCAGGAGAAATAGAAGCTAAGCTTAAAGACCGAGTTCTAAAGAAAAAAAAGGAAGAATATAGTTGGACCTAAATAATTCTATCATGCGCTCGAGTAAAGTTTGTGCTGCAACCCAGCTCATCACATTTCTATAGAATCTAAGGAGGCTTGGAAACTAGCATGTAGGTTAGTAAGAATAAGGTCTTAAAGAACTAAACCACATTGTTCAAGATTCTTATTTTGACTTTCAGTTACACAAAATGAACATAATACTAGAGACGTTTATTACATATCGCATCAGTGGCATCAAACTTCCCTCCACAAATAGCCTCAGGAAGAGTGGGAAATGCATATATGATGTTACTAATTTATGATGTGATAGCTGAATTTCCTATTAGTTATGCAAATAAACTTTGCAACGAGAAATCCTATTGCTCACTTCATGGCTAGATATATGTAATGCCTAAAAAACGGTAGAGAGTGTTTATTGTCTTTTACACATTTACACCTGCTCAGCAAAAAGATATTTCTTTATGGCAATGTCCTCCTGAAGACATACACATGCATTTGCCTCATCATCCATCCGTTTTTATCTTTCTATCACGAAAGCAACATGAAGAGACCAGATGAATGTGTTTCACCACTATTATGCATCCTGCATAGAGTGCCATTATATTAAACAACAAAGTTAGACATGTACCTTCACTTTATTCCAGTCCAGCACAACTAGTACTGTAAGTAGTTCTTTCAAGCATAAATTGGGAAGCATTTGTTAATGCATATAGTGACTCTCGTAATGAAGTCATTCTCAATTAGTATCAGAGAATAAGAAGTTGAGTCCTAAATTATTTCATTGATTTAGTTCTCGGTTACTTTTCTATTTCTTATTTCTTAGGTAGTCTGGGCTATTCATTTCTTGATCACTCATTAGTTGCAGCCCCCCCTTCTTTTCTCCGTCCCTATATGTGTCGCTATGTAATCATATTTCCCTATTAGCAGTCACTTATTTGGCATTAAGAAGTCAGTAAAATATAAAATGTGTTTTCTAATCTTAGTTTTTGTTGTACTTTTGTGTAGTTTCTACGGGAGATGTCAGAGAAGGACGAGAAGATCAAATCATTAGTAGACATGGGATTTTCTGAAGATGAAGCAAATATGGCTATTACAAGATGTGGTATGACTCTTTTTGGAACTGTTGCCTTAACTTTCCTTTTTCCAAGAAAGGCATCTTAAATTTCCTAGGTGTGGATGTTGATTTATGGGAATTAGTTGATTCGCTAGGTGCACCACGAATTACAGAAGATAGTCATTCCAGAAACATATCTGACCATCAGGTACCTATTGATTTGCTGTCATTTGTATATGAAAACACTTACGCTCTTCAAATTTGATGTAACGACACTGTAATATCTGTAAATTTCCCAGGTCACAGATCAATGCTTTGATTTATTTGGAGGGGGAAAGAAAGCAAGATTGATGGAAGAGAGCAAGAAAAAGAGGAACCGGTATGGAGGTAGAGCACAGGGAAATCAACCCTCCTTGGATGGTAGCCATGATGAACCAATGCCTCTCCCAAATCCAATGGTTGGCTTTAATTTGCCAGGTTATTTGCAACCATCAGTTACCCGAATACTTCCTAAACAAGATACTGGACCACCCTTTTTCTACTATGAAAATGTGGCCCAAGCTCCTAAAGGCGTATGGGCAACCATTTCAAGATTTCTTTATGACATTCAACCTGAGTTTGTGGATTCTAAGCATTTGTGTGCAACCGCAAGGAAAAGAGGCTACATCCATAATTTGCCAATTGAGAATAGATCACCCCTTCTTCCTGTGCCCCCAAAGACCATATTCGAGGCATTCCCTCATTACAAGAAGTGGTGGCCTTCATGGGACCTGAGAACACAACTCAATTGCTTGCGAACAAATATCGCAAGTGCGAAGCTGACAGAACGGATCGGCCGTGCTCTTGCAAGCTCTGACAGTCCACCGGCTCGAAGTGTTCAAAAATATGTCATGAATGAGTGTAGAAAAGGAAATCTTGTCTGGATTGGAAAGAACAAGGTTGCTCCATTGGAGCCCGAAGAGATGGAATATCTACTCGGTTTCCCAAAGGATCACACAAGGGGACTCGGCATCACGGAGAGATACAAGTCTCTCGGCAACACATTTCAAGTTGATACAGTTGCTTACCACTTGTCAGTTTTGAAGGTCATGTTTCCCAATGGTGTTAATGTGTTGTCCTTATTCACCGGTATTGGAGGAGGAGAGGTAGCTTTGCACAGGCTGGGCATCCACATGAAGGCAGTGGTTTCTGTAGAGATAGGAAAAGCTAATAAGAGGATTTTTAGGGGTTGGTGGGATCAGACTCAGACAGGCACACTCATTGAGATTGATGATGTGAAATCTCTTACTGATGATACAATTGTATCATTTGTTAGTAGGTTTGGCGGCTTCGACTTGGTGATTGGGGGCAGCCCATGTAACAATCTTGCCGGGTGCAACAGATACAACCGTGATGGCTTGGAGGGCGAGCAATCTGCTTTGTTCTACCACTACTTCAGAATCTTGAACGCGGTCAAGTCAGCTATGGCAAGGATGTAGCCTAATTATTGTAGCACCTATTTTGTCCTTAAATAATTATATCTAGGAACCGCAACTTATCAGTGTATGAACATTGATTTGATGTTGTTTTCAAGACCAAAATTTGGTGGTTTGTGTAGACGAAGAGACTTCTTTTGTTTAGCTTCTTCATATATTTTCCTTTGCCCCTGCACTTACAACACTGTATATCAAGCACTTTTCAGGCTATGAAATTAGTGAACACAATAAGGGCAAAGGACAATGCTTGATTATGCATGGAAGCCTATATACTACAGCGTCTTATCTTTTTCTGCAGTCAACCTGTAGACAAACCGGACATTTAGTTTTCTATTTTTTAGTGCATCTTTCCTCTAGTAAAATATTTTGATATAGTAGATACTGTACATATTGCACAGGAGAGAAGTGGAGGAGTGACTGGCACATGCACATGCACACAAATAGAAAGACACTGTTCATACGGGAATGCAGAAGAACTAAATAAAAATTCATAGATAGTCCTCTCTATGCCTTTTCTCGGTAGAATGTTTCATTTTCATACCAAGTTTCCTAAGCTGAAACGAAGAAAAGATCATTTCCAGTTCTTGGACCGTACTGATCCGTTAAGCCCGTAGAATTGTGAGAGTCACTACTTGGACAACTTACATGGCTTGGTTTCTGTAGATTTTGGATCTTGAGGCAGAAGATGGCACAGACTATATTATCTCTCTCTCGGAGGGGTGTGGTAATGTACTAGACGCTGCATCTGAACATGATCTTCTAACTAACGGGGTCGAGGTTCTGTTGTTGATATCATTCTTGGAGACAGCATCGAGAGAGGAACTGGAGGATTTAAGACGTGTAAATTCAGGCTTTCCTACTTTTACTATTATGTTCTACTTTTGTTTTCTGTTTCAGTTGTATTTTGAATCACTCGGAAAAAAGAATCAGGTGAACAAAGATCGTGTAGTGGCAGTGACAGATACCTTGATTGCCTCCCAAATCACCACAGATCCACAGCAATAAAACTGAAACCTGCATTACTGTTCCTCTTCGTTGGAAGCCTCCTGATCCTTGTTACTTTGACCCCGGAAGCTTTGGCTCGCCATGGTGCGTTGGACCTTCCCGTGTGTCTGAATATGAGTCATGTCATCTTGGAACTCAACACCAAAGGATAGATCAAGTATTATGCCTATTCTCCAGCAAATGGATGAGGATATTAGCTAGGGGCGTCCCATTTCTGGGTTCTTTTCTATTCATGTAAATAGAGGTGCAAATTTGGCAGCTCTTATTACTGCAAAAATTGTTTCCCAAACTGATCCCGGAAAGACTGGCCCCTTTTATCTAACATGACTGTGACCACGCTGATTCGATGATCCAGGGCTTATTGCTCTAAGATAACAAAATCCAGGGCTGCTGCTACTTCTGCTGGGAACCATATGCGCGCTACGGTCCAAGCATCAGTGCGCCACCGGTTCACTGCGACAGGCCATCGTCTCATGCAATCGGGATGCACTAAGTTCTTTGTAGTACAAAGAGTTCAGGTATTAATTGCTAAGCTTTTACATAGCTGGATGAGTGAAGGGAAGGAGATCGTCATAACAAGGAGAATATTTTTGGGAATGGCGTTTGAACTGATAAGAACAGCTTCAATAATGTTAATACTGTTGTGACATGATTATAATAGAGGGGATATCTCAGAATGTAGCATGATTAATCATTTTAAAAGTGTCTTTCCCATTAATTGTAGAAGAATGTGTAAATATCAGTCGGAAATCTTCCCAGCCGCGAGTCACAGCTCGACACAAATTTCAAGCTACAAGATTCAGTGCAAAACATGTTTGGAGTTGTTGAAGTATAAATGCATAGCATACCTTTCTCTATCAGCTTGAGCTTTTGAGTGAACTGACTAGTGCGTGCAGTTTTTACATGGTATCAGAAAAATTGCAGCCCACTCGGTCCATGTTTAGGTCTAAGAGAGCCACACGTGAGGGGGAGTGTTGAAATATAAATGCATAGCCTACCTTTCCCTTAAGGTCGAGCCTTTGGGTGAACTGACTGGTATGTACAGTTCTACAACAGTGACAAGTGACGGATACTAGCAGGCAGAGTGACGCATTAACATGCTATAAGTCTTAATTGAAACCAACGAACCGAAACTGCATGCCTTCATGGATTTCCATGATATTGTGGAGAACTTATCATACACACACCTACAGGCTTCTATCCCCAGATGATATTCTCATAATTTAAGCTTACATTCTTCCTCTTTTGAACCCGTAGTCCTTTCGTTTTAGTGTCGTAAATTGTAATGATGTTCTATTTCAATAGTCAAATTGTAATGATATTTTTTAGCATAAAAGCTAGGCTTTATTCATTAGTTGGTATTGCTACCGGTATTACAGAAGTGTCATGTGGTAGCCTGAGCCAAATATGTCGGCCATGAACCAACTTTACAGCATGCCTAGCTAGTTTGTGAGGCTCAAAATTTGAGACTCTAGATTCAAACTTAAAACAGCAAGAACTAAAAGAAGTTTGCCACGAATTTATCTCTTTCACCACTCCACCATAGTTTCCACCTGATTTTTCTTCGATATGCTTCACTACCTCTTGACAGTCGGACGCAATCACCAAATTATGGAGCCCCTGGTCTTCAGCAAGAGGTAATCCTTCCCTGCATGCAATAGCTTCAAGAGTAGGCGGATCTATCAACCCTCTTATGACAAATGCCGAGGATCCCAGATAGTCTCCATTGTTGTTCCTGCACACCGCCGCGACTGTGCCGACTCCGTGAGAAACCCCGGCATCCACATTGATCTTGGCGCATCCCGGTGTAGCCGGAATCCATCTTCTCGGGACTGCAGTAACTGGACTAGTCACATAGTTCTGGACTTGGTTCTTCTCCTGTTCTAGCTCTGTGATAAAATGTGTAATGAACATATATGTCGACAGAGGGCTTTGATTTATTCCTTCATGTATTAGCTTCTGTCTCGCCCACCAAATGGCCCAGAGGGTAACTGCTACTTTGATAAACTTTTCATGTGAAAGTTGCTCGATCATGGTAAATAACCACCTCCTTGCGTTTTGTTCGGTGTTGCGCCGCAGTTCATCAATCAACTCCTGATCAACCAGTGACCAAACACAGCGAGCGGCAGTGCACTCCAGCAGACTATGCTTCCATGAGTCCAGAGTTCCACAGATAGCACATGTGCAGCTCGTAGTCATATTCCGGTGCATTCTGACGTCCTCTGTTGGGATAGACTGGCGAGCAAGTCTCCACAAGAATACCCCGATCTTAGCAGGAACAGTGGTTTTCCATAGCCGAACCCAGGCGGACTCGTCCTCTCTGCGGTTAGACGCAGCCGGGCATGATTCAAGCCAATCCTCTCGCCTCTTCTTGGTTTGAACTATCATGCGATAACAAGACCGCACACTGAAGATGCCTGATTTCTCAAACATCCAGGACCAATAGTCCGCCACATTCCTAAGACAGATTGGGATCTGAAAGATTTCCTGTGCATCAAATGGCAAAAACACCTGATTTACAAGCTCCATATTCCAATGTGCATTTCCTGAATCAATCAATTCAGCCACTAGTTGGGGTGGGTTTGGAACTCTAGACACGAGTGGCCTCATTAACTCACCCCGAGGGATCCAATTGGTGCTCCATATTTCTGTCGCTGATCCGTCACCAATTCGCCTAATGAGGCCCTACTTCATAATATCCCTACCTTCCAAGATAGATCTCCAAATCTGGGATGGATGACTTCCAATATTGGCTTCAAGAATTGAGCAGTTTGGGAAGTATACTGCTTTTAGAATTCGAGAACTAAGTGAATCTCGAGAGACCAAAATCCTCCATGATTGCCGAGCCAGGAGAGCCAAGTTAAAAAGTTCAAAATCACGGAAGCCAAGACCACCCATATACCTCGGCATTGTCATGCTATCCCAGGACACCCAATAGGGTTTCCTCTTCCCTTGTTTGCTACCCCACCAAAAAGCTCTTATAGCTGAAGTTAACTTTTCACATAATCCTCTAGGCAGCTTAAAACAAGACATCGAGAAGACCGAAATGGCTTGTGCTACTGATTTGATAAGCACATCTTTCCCTGCAGCAGAGAGTGACTTCTCCATCCATCCTCTTATCTTGTTCCATAAGCGGTCAATAAGATACTTGAACGCTCCCTTTTTGGATGAGCCCACGTCTGTAGGCAGCCCCAAGTATTTCTCGCTAAGTTCTTCATTGGGAACTTGCAAAATTTGTTTCACCTGCTGTCTCACTAATTCTGGACATCCCTTGCTGAAAAAACATGATGATTTATCTCTGTTTACTCTTTGACCAGAAGCCCTAGCATAGGTCTCCAATAAGAGAGAAACTTCTTCCGCCCCTTCCGAATTTTCTTTAAAAAACAGCAGGCTGTCATCTGCAAACAACAAGTGGTTTATCGGCGGAGCCGTTGAAGCCACTTTAATTCCTCCGAGATTAGATGACTAAACACGAGTTTTTAAGAGGCACGAAAGGCCCTCTGCTGCTACCAAAAACAAATAGGGTGAAATAGGATCCCCTTGATGGATGCCACACGTAGGATTAAACTCTTCCAATTTTTCTCCATTAAACATAACCGAGAAGGAGACGGATGACACCATCCCCATGACAATATCCATCCAATTCTGAGTGAAACCAAGCTTCAACATAATTGCTCTGAGATAGTCCCACTCGACACGATCATATGCCTTCATCATATCCAATTTCAATGCACAAGACCTGTGAATCTGGGCTTTGTTTCTTTTCATAAAATGAAGGCATTCGTAAGCAGCAATAATGTTATGCGTAATTAATCTACCTGCGAGGAAAGCCGACTGCTCATCGGAGATGATCTCCGGCAATATTAACTTCAGGCGATTAGCTATCACTTTTGATGCAACCTTATACAATACATCACACAAACTGATTGGACGGAATTGTGTAAGCAAAGTAGGGTTTTTTACCTTCGGGATTAGAACTAGCACCGTATTATTGATCTCCTTTGCGCTTTCCGTACCCGAGACAATACGAAGTTCCACTCTGGCTACCTCTTCACCACAAACCTCCCAATGATGCTGGAAAAAATGAGCGGGGAAACCATCGGGTCCGGGAGCCTTCGTCGGTGCCATTTGAAATAACGCAGTCTTTACCTCGCCGGCAGTGTAAGGTGCATTTAACTGTTCATTCATATGGGCGGTTACCTTTGCTGGTACCGCATTCAGCACCTCATCCATATCATGGACCCCTTCCGATGTGTAAAGGTTTCTGTAAAAAGAGTTAACCAAGTCCTTCATTGTTTGTACGTCCTCCGTAGAGTTGCCATCTTCCTGTACCAGCAACTTAATCAAGTTTTTCCTTCTGCGCATACTCGCCCTTAAGTGAAAGAACCGTGTATTCTTGTCTCCCGCCCGAAGCCATTCAACTCTAGCATGCTGCCTCCACATCAGTTCTTCTTTGTGATAGAGCTCAATGAGATTCTCCTTGATTTTCAATTCTCTGTGAGAGGGGCCAACCCTCCCTGGGACACTCTACAATATTTCCATCTCACGTTTTAGGGTCCTGATCTGCTTGCGCACACTCCCGAATGTTGTTCTGTCCCATGCAGATAACGACAAGGCCAGGGCTGCCAACTTTCCTTTGATTTCCGCCACTGAACTGCAGCCCCCCCCCCCCCCAATCATCCGCGACCTTTGTCTGCAGTTGGTAGTGGGCTTCCCACATGGTTTCATACCGAAAAGTGTGTTGTCGTTGTCTCCCCTCCACTTCTCCATATGGATGCAAGACAATGGGTGCATGATCCGATGAGCCCGCCGTAAGGTGATCCACACACGCCCTTGGGAACCGCGCAGTCCATGCACTACAAGCGAGTGCTCTATCGAGTCTAACTCGCGTATATGAACCACCAGTAACTTTATGCTCAAAAGTCCATCGAATTCCTGTATGCCCTAGATCCAGTAGAGCACAGTCATCAACAACTAATCTGAAGGCTGCAATCTGGCTTTGGCTTCTCTGCCCAACTCCATCATGTTCCCTTGCATGCAATACCTCGTTGAAGTCTCCTATCAACAACCATGGGAGAGGGGAGGATCCAGCTATATCCCGAATAGTGTCCCATGTGTTTTGCCTTGCTGCCACCTACGCTTCTCCATAAACACAAGTTAACCTCCACGGGCTTGGTCCGGTTTCATCAATAAGTGCATCAATATGATACCTAGAGTAACCCTGAACATTCAGCTTTATTTCATTATTCCAAAACAAGCCCAAGCCTCCACTTCTACCAGAACTACTTACAGCATAACTATTATCATAACAAAGCGAAGTTTTCAAATTCTCGACACGTACTCTGTCTAGTTGTGTTTCTACTATACAAAGTACTGCCGGGGTAAATTGCTTTGCAAGGTCGCAAAGCTCACGAACTGTCGCAGGTCTACCCACCCCACGACAGTTCCAGCACAATATACTCATTGTGCCCCGCGGAGGCCGCTCTGGGTCTCCGCGATGGGCGCATCATTGGTCTTGTCGCTGGGGTTCTTCTTGGGCAAGCCCTTATCAGCATTAAGGACAACCTTGGCTCTCTTCTGTTATTGTCGAGATGTTGGACTTGGAGGAACTATAGGGGGTGCTGGAAGCATGAGCTCGGTACCATGCATTCCTTTAGATGTATTTTTTTCATCCATATTGCCTGTCTCCGATGATCTCTTTCTGGCCGATTCAGCATCCACCATGAAAGCATCCACGTCCTCCCTTCCTGCATGTTGCTTGGGCTGCTGGGACATGCCCCTTCCAACGCTAAATCCTGCTCCACCCCTTGAAGCTCCCTGTCCAAAGCCGCCTCTTTGGGCTCGCCCTTCTCCTGGGCCCCGTCCTGCACCACGGAACCAGCTTGCTCTCAGTTCTTTAAAAACTAGGGCCTTCGGGGGGTGAATCCCATCCCCATGCTCCTTAAATTGGTGACCAAGATGGCCACATACGGCACACTAGTCAGGGAGGCGTTCGTACTTCACAAGAAATAGCTTCCTCTTGTTCTCTTTAACCACTGATGTAGCATTCTTTAGAGGCTTGTGAACATCAATCTTGACCCGAACCCTCTAGAAGTTTCCTTCAAAATCGTGGGACTTAGGTTCCACAAACGCCAGTTCACCAATCCTCCCCACCAAAGCCTTCAGCATGGGGCAGAAACCATCAGGAAGATCATGAATTTGAGCCCAGATCTCGAGAGTATCAAGCTTGATTTGAGACGGTTTTGTGAATCCGTCGTAAGGTGAAATAATCACCGCAAAACCCTTGAAATTCCACAGTCCTTCTTGCATGACTCTCTCCCAATCGCCCAAACACGAGAATTGCAGGGTGTATAGATTGTCTTCGAGCGGTCTAATCTTTACCTCTTGGGCCAGATCCCATGCCGCTCTCATCGTCCTAAAGAACCAGTACTGACTGTAGGCTTTCTCCGTATGAACCCGAGCCAGCGCCATCCACCTGATCGCCTCTGGTGAGGGTGCTTCTTGATCCTCAAAAACTACGTCATCCAGATCATCCTCTTGGAGGCCGAGCTTCTCCATCATCTCTGCCACATCCTCCGAGTCCACTGTCTTCGACCCCGAGGCCTTGTCCGCCATCTCTGAAAACCCTAAGCCGACGAAGAAAAACGATCGGGCTGTTGATGGAACCCTAGAACGCCTCTCACATCCAAGCTCGTGATCACGGAAGAATCAGCAAGGAGGATGGGGGATGACGACAGGGGATATCCGATCTCGACGTTCGGCTGGCGCCGCCGCGAGTAGTAGGAACCCTAACTAGAGGGCGTCAAATTGTAATGATATGGTCCATCCCTTGAAAATAGGGCGGACCGGGCCCTGGGCAACTAGGGCCACGGCCCAGGGCCTGGGAAAAATTTCTTGCCCCAGCCCATGGTCCAGTAGAGTAGTAGCCCACCAAGCACCCAATATCTTGCTATCTCAGTAAAGCCCATGCAATGAAGCGAAACTATTGATCTGCCGTGGGAGTTGTCTCCTTATAGGTGCGTAAATACCGGAAATTCATTGTTTATCCTGGGAGCATGCGCTCCTGCCACCGGAAGAAATATTTTTAAGTATGAAAATTTCCAAACAAAAATTCGGCGCATACATCTCGACAATATATGTGTGCACGTCAAGTTTCGGAGAAAACCGACATTTTTTGTGGCTTGTGTAAAAACGACAAAAAGATGTCAGGTGAAAATCACTTTTTAACACCGGATTTTGTCTTTTTAACACGCGACACATAACTTGTCGTTTTTTCGCAATATGACTTTGTGAGCATGTAATATCAAGATGTACACGCCAACTTTTGTTTGGAAATTTTTGACATTTCGAAAAATATATCTAAAACACATTTTAAAAACCAGGAGCACGCGCTCCCATGTGACAAAACGCCACTCTCCGTAAGTACTATGTGTTGCTCTCTATGAGCGATACCATAGCCATCGCTACCATGGCGCTACTACTGGACATGCCCATTTAGCAATGGTAGGCGTGAAGCAATCTCGTTGGCTGAATACCTTCTGTTACAGAATTTTGTTGTCATTTCTGACTCAAAACATGTTGTTTAAGACATCAAAGCAGGAACCCAAAGCAGATGTGGAGCTGTCATTGATGAGATTAAAATGCGGGCTAGGATGCTTAACTGCAATTTCTTGTTTGAAGGCCGGGCAGCTAAGGCCAATGCCCATAGTCTAGCAAAGTTTGCTCACTCTTTAGATCATGGGCGCTATGTTTGGCTTGGTCAACCTCATGATCAAGTTTGTACCTCATAAATTGTGGGTTTTGATCAACAAAACTTTGTGTTACCCCTAAAAAAAGCATATATGGTGGTTTTAGAGGAACCTTCCTCTCGGTTTTCGGAAGGTTCTTGATTGGATTTTTCTACATCGGTTTTTCTTCTGTTTTCTCTTATTATATTTTTTTTAGATTTTCAAATATGCGAACATTTCCCAAATTCATAAACATTTTTTAAGTTCATGAATATTTTCAAATACATGAATATTTTCACATTGATACAAAATCTTTTCAAATTTACGAACATTTTTTCAAATATGTGAACAATTTCAAATCTTGATCCCTAAACAATTTTTAAAATCATGAACTATTTTCAAATGTGTGAAATTTTATTAATTCATAAAAAATTTATTTAATCTGGTCCTCGTCGTCCACTTCACTGCTGAAGAGCGAGGAATCGTCGTCTAGGTCGATGGCGATGTCGTCCACCAATGCGGGAATGGAAGCGTGGATCCCCAGCTCGTAGGTGGAAGGGCCGCCGCCCATTCTCTGAGCGCGCGGAGGAGGCCCAGGTCGCCGGGCTCGGCCTCCACCTTGTAGTCCACCAGCAGGGGTGGCTGGTCCAGATGCTGCTTTGCTGACACACCACCGCACTCCGGATCCGCTTCAAGATGTGGAGGCCACCTCCCGCCAGTGATGAGGACGACTCCAGCTTGAGGCGGAGACCGCCTGATGCCATGGGGTGCGGCCACACGCCGTGGAACATGCCAGCCTGTGCGTCGTGCATGCCCTGGTAAAGCATGGGCGCTCCCTGGTCCATGTCATGCCCGCCCTGGTGTTCGCTGGTCTACATGCGGTACGCGTGCAACACAGTCCAGAGGTTGCAGCCCGTCTAGAACATGCGCTACCAAGTGGTGTTGTGGCTCACCGGGGCCGTCGTATTTGGCGAGCAACTCTTGTCATTCCTGTGACCGGCGCCACTGGAACACCGCCGAGGCTCTGATGCCAGCGTCTCGACAGGCGCATGTCTGGTGGCACCATGAGGACGAAACACGGGGGCTCCTCCGCCTACGCGATGGTTAGGTTGCATGGGCCCCAGCCACTGCTTCCGACCTAGCCGTCATGGCACCACATCGTTGTGTAAGTGGAGGACTACGGCGAGCGTTTGGAGGTGAAGGCGGTGTCGGCGGCTGTGAGAGCGGCGGAGAGATGTGTGCGAGGACGGGGTGGAAGGATGACCTATTTTTTGGGGAGAGAGAGAGGGCGGGAAGGTTTGGGGACATCGTTATGCCACTAGTAATGGCCTCAGATTCCTGTTGCGGCCTGATAGGGGATGCGTGTATACATATGGCGAGTTGGCGTATGTGTTGTAAAGTAAAAACGAGAGACAACGAGAATGATTCAAGCAGTGAAATCGCCATTCTCATTGATTGGGTTTGTTACAATATACGATAGGAAGGGACGCGAAGGGAGAGACGTGTCGGTTGCCTGGCAACCGCATGGCAGTTAATAAGGGGAGATTCCCTTCCAATTAAACATGTGCGATTAATTCTAACAGTATGGGAAACTGCCTGCCGTCAAAGGCCGACCGTGATTATGCCCTGTTTACCATTAGAACCACAATGCTTACACGTCCCTGTTAGGTTGATCTCCTGCCGATCGAGTCCAACGGCTCGACGGGCCCCTTGGCCTGCGCCCTGATCGGGGGCGCCCAACCCTCTTATGGTTGGTGGGCCCTGACGCCAGCGCTATAAAAAGAGAGGTGGGGGCCGGATGCACGTAACACGAGGTTCATCGTGCGTCACACACCCCACCGACATCCCAATCCGATCTAGGGTTGCGCTAGGCCGATGGGAAGCTCCGCCGCCACCACTCACACTCACCATCACCACTCCTGCCACAGCTCCACCATGGCCTCTGGCTCGGCCTCCTCAAGAGAAGGAGAAGGTAATCCACTGTGGATCCCTAACCCTAACCGACCCAGACTCTATCAATGGTATCAGACTAGTTTGGGTTTAGGATTTCGGTGGAAATTGAAGTCTCTTCCCCTCCCTTAGAAACCTAAAGAGAAGGGCAAAGATCTCACCAGAGAGGGCCTCGTGCTCGCCGGCAAAGTGCGCATCGGCAAGCCAAGGCGTCGGAAGAAGAACTGGTCCACCGTGGCCAAACCATTCGACGGCGGCGCACTCATCACAAGGGAACGCATGACCGGCGAAAGGGGAGGCCATGGCGACACAAAAGAACTCCGCTGCATCTCTCCCCCTCTCTCTGTTCACGAAATAAGAGGGAGAAAAGAAGGGGAACAGGAAGGGGAAAGGCGGCTCGCATGGCGCGATGGCGTTTGACGCCGTCGCCGGCTCGCTGCCAGCGCAACGGGAGCGCTGGAAAAGACCCGCCGACGCGGAGCGAGAGGAAGGGACAGGCGCGTGGGTGGGGTGGGGTGGGGGCAGAATGAATTAGCCCCCCCCCCCCCCCCCCGCGCGAGCGAATCGCGTGCTGGGCCGTCTAATCTGATCGAACGGCGACGTGTCTTGCGCGATGCGGCAGGCCGTGGGCCGGTTTTAGCCCCACAGCGTGTCTCACGTGCTGGGTCGCAGCAAGCGTTCGGCCCAGGCCGGGCTGTGCTGAAAGTTTTTGTTTCTTTGATTTGTCTGTCCAGTGTTTTAGGCATATTTTACACAGTTTTTTCATTCAAAATACAATTCATGACTTTTTTATTCATGAAAAGTATATATAAATGCTCTTTTTTTAAATTAAACAAAAGTTTAATGAGAATTAAATTTTAAGAGCATGTTAAAAGTAATTAATGATATAAATATGATTTGGTTAGACTAACATTGTTAATAACATGATCATGATTTATTGATTATTATAAAAGGTGCATTTATTTCTATTTTTGCCCAACGGTGATATAGTTTTAATTGCATAAAAAATTGTATGTTTTAATTTTGACCAATGTTGTATTAATGCATGCAATTGTTGTCATGACCTCACTCGTTTGTGGTTTCAGGAGGGTACCACTTGATGAGTTGCCTCAAGGATGTTCCAACCCTCAGAGGTGATAACTACAATGAGTGGAGAAAGAAAGTTGACTTGGCCTTTGTCTGTGCTGACGTGGACTAGGTTGTGGACACTCCACAGCCGGTCAAACCAGCAGAGTCAGTCAGAGGTGCAACAGATGATGATGCTGCTTGGGAGAAAAAGAAAAGGGATTATGCTCCAGTGCAGATGTCATATTACCTGGAAAACCAAAAGTCGGTCAACGCAAATAAAAAGTGCATGGCTTTCATAAAGAACACAATTGAGAACGCTCTTGTGGGCTCAATTGCAGAGTGTACTTCCGTAGGGGAGATTCTTGAAAAGATAAAGAGCCAGTTCACTGGGTCTTCAAAGATATATGCTACCCAGTTGCTAAAGCAGCTGGTGACAGAAACTTACATAGGCGGTGGACATGGCATAAGAGAGCACATCCTCAGGATGAGCAACATGGCAGCTAAGCATAAACCCATGGATGAGGATTTGGAGATCGAGCCTGCACTCCTTGTTCACCTGGTCATGGCTTCACTGCCAAAAGAGTTTGACACTTTTTGTCAACTACAACATGTCGCCTGGAAAATGGACATTGAAAGACCATAGCCACGTGTGTACAAGAAGAGGAATGACTTAAAACCTCATATGGTGGTTCTCTGAACTATGTGAGGGATAATAAGAAAAATAACTACAATCAAAGTGGCAAAGGTTCTCCTTCAAAGCCACATGGAAAAGCTTCCATACACCATCAGCATCAGCAAAAGTCTTTTCTAGTGGACAAAGACACCTGTCTCCATTGTAAGCAGACTGGGCACTACAAGAAAGACTGCCCTGTTTGGCTGAAGCCCATAATGGCAAAGAGAGGTAACAACATTGTTTCCTTTCCAAATGAATCCTTGTATACACAGTTTTCGAAATCAACTTCGTGGATTGACTCAGGTGCAACCATTCATGTTCCAAATTCATTAAAGGGATACCATTCGACGCGGACTATGCAAAGAAGCCAAAGATGCATTGAGGTTGCAAATGGAGTTCAAGCAGAAATTGAAGCCGTCGGCGACATCTCCTTGGAGTTAATGCTACCTCTTGAGCAGTGCGTTGGTTTTCCCTTGAAGAGGAAAGGGTGATGCAGTAAAGTAGCGTAAGTATTTCCCTCAGTTTTTTGAGAACCAAGGTATCAATCCAGTAGGAGACCACGCTCGAGTCCCACGCACCTAAACAAACAAATAAGAACCTCGCAACCAATGCGATAAAGGGGTTGTCAATCCCTTCACGGTCACTTACGAGAGTGAGATCTGATAGATATGATAAGATAATATTTTTGGTATTTTTATGATAAAGATGCAAAGTAAAATAAACGGCAATAAAAATAGCTAAGTGTTGGAAGATTAATATGATAGAAAATAGACCCGGGGGCCATAGGTTTCGCTAGTGGCTTCTCTCAAGAGCATAAGTATTACAGTGGGTAAACGAATTACTGTCGAGCAATTGATAGAATTGAGCATAGTTATGAGAATATCTATGTATGATCATGTATATAGGCATCACGTCCGTGACAAGTAGACCGAAACCATTCTGCATCTACTACTATTACTCCACACATCAATCGCTATCCAGCATGCATCTAGAGTATTAAGTTCATAAGAACAGAGTAATGCTTTAAGAAAGATGACATGATGTAGAGGGATAAACTCATGCAATATGATATAAACCCCATCTTTTTGTCCTCGATGGCAACAATACAATACGTGCCTTGCTGCCCCTGCTGTCACCGGGAGAGGACACTGCAAGATTGAACCCAAAGCTAAGCACTTCTCCCATTGCAAGAAAGATCAATCTAGTAGGCCAAACCAAACCGATAATTCAAAGAGACTTGCAAAGATAACCAATCATACATAAAAGAATTCAGAGAAGGTTCAAATATTGTTCATAGATAACTTGATCATAAACCCACAACTCATCGGATCTCGACAGACACACCGCAAAAGAAGATTACATCGAATAGATCTCCAAGAAGATCGAGGAGAACTTTGTATTGAGATACAAGGAGAGAGAAGAAGCCATCTAGCTAATAACTATGGACCCGAAGGTCTGAGGTAAACTACTCATACATCATCGGAGAGGCTATGGTGTTGATGTAGAAGCCCTCCGTGATCAATGCCCCCTCCGGCGGAGCGCCGGAAAAGACCCCAAGATGGGATCTCACGGGTACAGAAGGTTGCGGCGGTGGAAATAGGGTTTCGGCTCCTGCTCTGATCGTTTCGGGGTACGTAGGTATATATAGGAGGAAGAAGTACGTCGGTGGAGCAACGAGGGGCCCACGAGGGTGGAGGGTCGCGCCCGGGGGGGGGGGGGGGTAGGCGCGCCCCCCTACCTCGTGCCTTCCTCGTTGATTGCTTTACGTAGACTCCAAGTCCTCTGGATCACGTTCGTTCCGAAAATCACGTTCCCGAAGGTTTCATTACGTTTGGACTCCGTTTGATATTCTTTTTCTTCGAAACACTGAAATAGGCACAAAAAACAGCAATTTGGGCTGAGCCTCCGGTTAATCGGTTAGTCCCAAAAATAATATAGAAGTGTATAATAAAGCCCATTAAACATCCAAAACAGAATATAATATAGCATGGTACAATAAAAAATTATAGATACGTTGGAGACGTATCAAGCATCCCCAAGCTTAATTCCTGCTCGTCCTCGAGTAGGTAAATGATAAAAACAGAATTTTTGATGTGGAATGCTTCTTAGCATATTCTCAATGTAAATCTCTTAATTGTGGCATGAATATTCAGATCCGAGAGAGTCAAGATAAAATTTTAATATTGACATAAAAATAATAATACTTCAAGCATACTAACTAAGCAATTATGTCTTCTCAAAATAACATGGCCAAAGAAAGTTATCCCTACAAAATCATATAGTCTGGCTATGCTCTATCTTCATCACACAAAATATTTAAATCATGCAAAACCCCGGTTTTAGCCAAGCAATTGTTTCATACTTTAGTATTCTCAAACTTTTTCAATCTTCACGCAATACATGAGCGTGAGCCATGGATATAGCACTATATGTGGAATAGAATGGTGGTTGTGGGGAAGACAAAAAGGAGAAGATAGTCTCACATCAACTAGGCGTATCAACGGGCTATGGAGATGCCCATCAATAGATATCAATGTGAGTGAGTAGGGATTGCCATGCAATGGATGCACTAGAGCTATAAGTGTATGAAAGCTCAACAAAAATAAACTAAGTGGGTGTGCATCCAACTTGCCTGCTCATGAAGACCTAGGGCATTTTGAGGAAGCCCACCATTGGAATATACAAGCCAAGTTCTAAAATGTAGAATTCCCACTAGTATATGAAAGTGACAACATAAGAGACTTTCTATCATGAAGATTATGGTGCTACTTTGAAGCACAAGTGTGGCAAAAGGATAGTAGCATTGTCCCTTCTCTCTTTTTCTCTCATTTTTTTCTTTTGGGCCTTTTTATCTTCTCTTTTTATGGCCTCTTTTTTTTAGTCCGGAGTCTCATCCTGACTTGTGGGGGAATCATAGTGTCCATCATCCTTTCCTCACTTGGGACAATGCTCTAATAATGATGATCATCACACTTTTTTTTACTTACAACTCAAGAATTACAACTCAATACTTAGAACAAAATATGACTCTATGTGAATGCCTCCGGCAGAGTACCGGGATATGCAATGAATCAAGAGTGACATGTATGAAAATGATGAACGGTGGCTTTGCCACAAATACGATGTGAACTACATGATCATGCAAAGCAATATGACAATGATGGAGCGTGTCATGATAAACGGAACAGTGGTAAGTTGCATGGCAATATATATCGGAATGGCTATGGAAATGCCATATAGGTAGGTATGGTGGCTGTTTTGAGGAAGGTATATGGTGGGTGTATGATACCGGCGAAAGGTGCGCGGTATTAGAGAGGCTAGCAATGGTGGAAGGGTGAGAGTGCGTATAATCCATGGACTCAACATTAGTCATAAAGAACTCATATACTTGTTGCAAAGATCTACAAGTAATCAAAACAAAGTACTACGCGCATGCTCCTAGGGGAAGGGTTGGTAGGAGTTAACCATGGCGCGATCCCGACCTCCACACATAAGGAAGACAATCAATAAATAAATCATGCTCCAACTTCATCACATAACGGTTCACCATACGTGCATGCTACGGGAATCAGAAACTTCAACACAAGTATTCTTTAAATTCATAACTACTCAACCAGCATGACTCTAATATCACCATCTTCATATCTCAAAACAATTATCAAGCATCGAACTTCTCATAGTATTCAATGCACTTTCAATGATAGTTTTTATTACACCAATCTTGGATGCCTAAGAAAATTACCATGCTGTTTAAGACTCTCAAAATAATATAAGTGAAGCATGAGAGATCAATAATTTCTATAAAACAAAACCACCACCGTGCTCTAAAAGATATAAGTGAAGCACTAGAGCGAAAACTATATAGCTCAAAAGATATAAGTGAAGCACATAGAGTATTCTAATAAATTCTGAATCATGTGTGTCTCTCTCAAAAGGTGTGTACAGCAAGGATGATTGTGGTAAACTAAAAATAAAAGACTCAAATCATACAAGACGCTCCAAGCAAAACACATATCATGTGGTGAATAAAAATATAGCTTCAAGTAAAGTTACCGATAGACGAAGACGAAAGAGGGGATGCCTTCCGGGGCATCCCCAAGCTTTGGCTTTTTGGTGTCCTTAGATTACCTTGGGGTACCATGGGCATCCCCAATCTTAGGCTCTTTCCACTCCTTGTTCCATAATCCATCAAATCTTTACCCAAAACTTGAGAACTCCACAACACAAAACTTAACAGAAAATCTCGTGAGCTCCGTTACCGAAAGAAAACAAAACACCACTTCAAGGTACTGTATTGAACTCATTTTTTATTTATATTGGTGTTAAACTTACTGTATTCCAACTTCTCTATGGTTTATAAACTATTTTACTAGCCATAGATTCATCAAAATAAGCAAACAACACATGAAAAACAGAATCTGTCAAAAACAGAACAGTCTGTAGTAATCTGTAACTAACACAAACTTCTGTAACCCAAAAAATTACGATCAATTAGGAAGTCCTAGATAATTAGTTTATTAATCTTCTGCAAAAAGAATCAACTGAAAATCACGTTTCTGTGATTTATGAAAACTAATCTCGTGCGCGCAAAAGTTTCTGTTTTTCAGCGAGATCAAATTAACTACCACCGTAGGTTAACCTAAAGGTTCTACTTGGCACAAACACTAATTAAAACAAAAAAAAAACAAATCTAACCAGAAGCTAGATTGATCATTTATTACTAAACAGAAGCAAAAAGCAAAAAACTAAAATAAAATTGGGTTGCCTCCAAACAAGCGCTATTGTTTAACGCCCCTAGCTAGGCATAAAAACAAGGATATATCTAAGTATTGCCATCTTTGGTAGGCAATCCATAAGTGGCTCTCATAATAGATTCATAAGGTAATTTAATATTCTTTCTAGGAAAGTTTTCCATGCCTTTCCTTAGTGAAAATTGGAATATAATATTCCCTTCCTTCATATCAATAATTGCACCAATCGTTCTAAGGAAAGGTCTACCAAGGATAATAGGACATGAAGGATTGCAATCTATATCAAGAACAATAAAATCTACGGGCACATAATTCCTATTTGAAACAATAAGAACATCATTAATTATTCCATTAGGTTTCTTCATAGTGGAATCCGCAAGGTGCAAATTCAAAGAGCAATCATCAAGATCACGAAAACCTAGCAAATCACACAAGGTTTTTGGAATCGTGGAAACACTAGCACCCAAATCACACAAAGCATACCATTCATGATCTTTAATTCTAATTTTAATAGTAGGTTCCCACTCATCATAAAGTTTTCTAGGGATAGAAACTTCCAACTCAAGTTTTTCTTCATAATATTGCATCAAAGCATCAACGATATGTTTAGTAAAAGCTTTATTTTGACTATAAGCATGACGAGAATTTAGCACGGATTGTAACAAGGAAATACAATCTATCAAAGAGCAATTATCATAATTAAATTCCTTGAAATCCAAAATAGTGGGTTCATTGATATCTAAAGTTTTGACCTCTTCAATCCCACTTTTACCAATTTTTGCATCAAAATCTAAAAACTCCGAATTTTTGGGACGCCTTCTAACTAAAGTTGACACATCTCCAGTCCCATCATTATCATGATTCATATTGCAAAACAAGGATTTAATAGGAGACACATCAATAACTTTTAGATCTTTGTCTTTATTCTCACAGAAACTAGAAGAACACGCTTTCACAAAGCAATCTTTCTTAGCACGCATCCTAGCGGTTCTTTCTTTGCACTCATCAATGGAAATTCTCATGGCTTTGAGAGACTCATTAATATCATGCTTAGGTGGAATAGATCTAAGTTTCAAAGAATCAACTTCAAGACATATTCTATTAACGTTCCTAGCCAATTCATCAACCTTAAGCAATTTTTCTTCAAGCAAAGCATTGAAATTCTTTTGCGAGTTCATAAACTCCTTAACACTAGTCTCAAATCCAGAAGGCATCTTATTATAATTTCCATAAGAATTGTTGTAGGAATTACCATAATTATTAGAGGAATTACTAGGGAACGGCCTAGGATTAAAGTTTCCTCTATACGCGTTGTTACCAAAATTAATCCTACCAACAAAATTCACATCCATAGATTCATTATTATTGTCAATTAAAGTAGACAAAGGCATATCATTAGGATCAGAAGAAACACTCTTAGTAGCAAATAATTTCATAAATTCATCCATCTTTCTACTCAAAACATTAATTTCTTCTATCGCATGCACTTTTTTATTAGTAGATCTTTCGGTGTGCCATTGCGAATAATTAACCATAATATTATCTAGGAGTTTAGTAGCTTCTCCTAAAGTGATTTCCATAAAAGTGCCTCCCGCGGCCGAATCTAAAAGATTTCTAGAAGCAAAATTCAATCCGGCATAAAATTTTTGTATAATCATCCAAAGATTCAAACCATGTGTAGGGCAATTACGTATCATTAATTTCATCCTCTCCCAAGCTTGTGCAACATTTTCATGATCAAGTTGCTTAAAATTCATGATGTAATTTCTAAGAGAGATGATTTTAGCGGGAGGAAAATAGTTAGAGATAAAATCATCTTTGCACTTATTCCATGAATCAATACTATTTTTAGGCAAAGACAAAAACCAAACCTTAGCATGATCTCTAAGCGAAAAAGGAAATAGCTTCAATTTAACAATATCATTGTCCACATCTTTCTTCTTTTGCATATCACACAAATCAACGAAGCTATTTAGATGGGTAGCGGCATCTTCACTTGGAAGGCCGGCGAATTGATCTTTCATGACAAGATTCAACAAAGCAGCATTAATTTCACAAGATTCAGCATCGGTAAGAGGAGCAATCGGAGTGCTAAGAAAATCATTGTTGTTGGTATTGGTGAAATCACACAATTTAGTATTATCTTGAGCCATCGTGACAAGCAAGCAATCTAACACACAAGCAAACAAAGAAGCAAGTGGAAAAAAAGAGGCAAACGGAAAAGACAGGGGAATAAAACGGCAAGGGTGAAGTGGGGGAGAGGAAAACGAGAGGCAAATGGCAAATAATGTAATGTAATGCAAGGGATAAGGGTTTGTGATGGGTACTTGGTATATCTTGACTTGTGCGTAGACTCCCCGGCAACGGCGCCAGAAATCCTTCTTGCTACCTCTTGAGCACTGCGTTGGTTTTCCCTTGAAGAGGAAAGGGTGATGCACTAAAGTAGCATAAGTATTTCCCTCGGTTTCTGAGAACCAAGGTATCAATCCACTAGGAGACCACGCTCGAGTCCCACGCACCTACACAAACAAATAAGAACCTCGCAACCAACGCGATAAAGGGGTTGTCAATCCCTTCAGGGTCGCTTACGAGAGTGAGATCTGATAGATATGATAAGATAATATTTTTGGTATTTTTATGATAAAGATGCAAAGTAAAATAAATGACAATAAAAATAGCTAAGTGTTGGTAGATTAATATGATAGAAAATAGACCCGGGGGCCATAGGTTTCACTAGTGGCTTCTCTCAAGAGCATAGTATTACGATGTGTAAATGAATTACTGTCGAGCAAATGATAGAATTGAGCATAGTTATGAGAATATCTAGGTATGATCATGTATATAGGCATCACGTGTGTGACAAGTAGACCGAAACGATTCTGCATCTACTACTATTACTCCACACATAGACCGCTATCCAGCATGTGCTACCTCTTGAGCACTGCGTTGGTTTTCCCTTGAAGAGGAAAGGGTGATGCAGCAAAGTAGCGTAAGTATTTCTCTTAGTTTTTGAGAACCAAGGTATCAATCCAGTAGGAGGCTATGCGCGAGTCTCTTGCACCTACACAAACAAATAAATCCTCGCAACCAACACGATAAGGGGTTGTCAATCCCTACACGGTCACTTACGAGAGTGAGATCTGATAGATATGATAAGATAATATTTTTGGTATTTTTATGATAAATATGCAAAGTAAAATAAAAGCAACGGAAATAACTAAGTGTTGAAAGAATAATATGATGGAGATAGACCCGGGGGCCATAGGTTTCGCTAGTGGCTTCTCTCAAGAGCATAAGTATTTTACGGTGGGTGAACAAATTACTGTTGAGCAATTCACAGAATTGAGCATAGTTATGAGAATATCTAGGTATGATCATGTATATAGGCATCACGTCCGAGACAAGTAGACCGACTCCTGCCTGCATCTACTACTATTGCTCCACACATCGACCGCTATCCAGCATGCATCTAGAGTATTAAGTTCATAAGAACAGAGTAACGCCTTAAGCAAGATGAAATGATGTAGAGGGATAAATTCATGCAATATGATAAAAACCCCATCTTGTTATCCTCGATGGCAACAATACAATACGTGCCTTGCTGCCCCTACTGTCACTGGGAAAGGACACCACAAGATTAAACCCAAAGCTAAGCACTTCTCCCATTCCAAGAAAGATCAATCTAGTAGGCAAAACCAAACTGATAATTCGAAGAGACTTGCAAAGATAACCAATCATACATAAAAGAATTCAAAGAAGATTCAAATATTGTTCATAGATAAACTTGATCATAAACCCACAATTCATCGGTCTCAACAAACACACCGCAAAAGAAGATTACATCGAATAGATCTCCACGAGAGAGGGGGAGAACATTGTATTGAGATCCAAAAAGAGAGAAGAAGCCATCTAGCCAATAACTATGGACCCGAAGGTCTGAGGTAAACTACTCACACTTCATCGGAGGGCTATGGTGTTGATGTAGAAGCCCTCCGTGATCGATGCCCCCTCCGGCGGAGCTTCAGAACAGGCCCCAAGATGGGATCTCGTGGGTACAGAAGGTTGCGGCGGTGGAATTAGGTTTTTGGCTCCGTCTCTGATCGTTTGGGGGTACGTAGGTATATATAGGAGGAAGGAGTACGTCGGTAGAGCAACGTGGGGCCCACGAGGGTGGAGGGCGCGCCCTGGGGGGGTAGGCGCGCCCCCCTACCTCGTGGCTTCCTGCTTTGTTTCTTGACGTAGGTTCCAAGTCTCCTGGATCATGTTTGTTCCGAAAATCACGTTCCCGAAGGTTTCATTCCGTTTGGACTCCGTTTGATATTATTTTTCTGCGAAACTCTGAAATAGGCAAAAAACAGCAATTCTGGGCTGGGCCTCCGGTTAATAGATTAGTCCCAAAAATAATATAAAAGTGAATAATAAAGCCCAATAATGTCCAAAACATAAGATAATATAGCATGGAGCAATCAAAAATTATAGATACGTTGGAGACGTATCAAGCATCCCCAAGCTTAATTCCTGCTCGTCCTCGAGTAGGTAAATGATAAAAACAAATTTTTTGATGTGGAATGCTACTTGGCATAATTTCAATGTAATTCTTCTTATTGTGGCATGAATGTTCAGATTTGATATGATTCAAGATAAAAGTTTAATGTTGACATAAAAACAATAATATTTCAAGCATACTAACTAAGCAATTATGTCTTATCAAAATAACATAGCCAAAGCAAGTTATCCCTACAAAATCATATAGTCTGGCTATGCTCCATCTTCCCCACACAAAATATTCATATCATGTATGACCCCAGTTTTAGCCAAGCAATTGGTTCATACTTTTAACGCGCTTCAGCCTTTTCAACTCTTACGCAATACATGAGTGCAAGCCATGGATATAGCACTATGGTGGAATAAGGTATAATGGTAGGGGTTATGTGGGAAGACAAAAAAGGAGAAAGTCTCACATCAACGAGGCTAATCAACGGGCTATGGAGATGCCCATCAATTGATGTTAATGCGAGGAGTAGGGATTGCCATGCAACGGATGCACTAGAGCTATAAGTGTATGAAAGCTCAAAAAGAAACTAAGTGGGTGTGCATCCAACTTGCTTGCTCACGAATACCTCGGGCATTTGAGGAAGCCCATCATTGGAATATACAAGCCAAGTTCTATAATGAAATTTCCCACTAGTATATGAAAGTGACAAAATGAGAGACTCTCTATTATGAAGATCACGGTGCTACTTTGAAGCACAAGTGTGGTAAAAGGATAGTAACATTGTCCCTTCTCTCTTTTTCTCTCTTTTTTTATTTGGGCCTTTTTTTATGGCCTCTTTTTTTTATTTAGTCCAGAGTCTCATCCCGACTTGTGGGGGAATCATAGTCTCCATCATCCTTTCCTCACTTGGGACAATGCTCTAATAATGATGATCATCACACTTTTATTTAATTACAACTCATGAATTACAACTCAATACTTAGAACAAAATATGACTCTATATGAATGCCTCCGGCGGTGTACTGGGATATGCAATGAATCAAGAGCGACATGTATGGAAGAATTATGAACGGTGGCTTTGCCACAAATACAATGTCAACTACATGATCATGCAAAGCAATATGACAATGATGGAGTATGTCATGATAAACGGAATGGTCGAAAGTTGCATGGCAATATATCTCGGAATGGCTATGGAAATGCCATGATAGGTAGATATGGTGGCTGTTTTGAGGAAGATATAAGGAGGTTTATGTGTGATAGAGTGTATCATATCACGGGGTTTGGATGCACCGACGAAGTTTGCACCAACTCTCAAGGTGAGAAGGGCAATGCGCGGTACCGAAGAGGCTAGAAAATTGTGGAAAGGTAAGTGTGCGTATAATCCATGGACTCACACTAGTCATAAAGAACTCATATACTTATTGCAAAAATTTATTAGCCCTCGAAGCAAAGTACTACTACGCATGCTCCTAGGGGAAGGGTTGGTAGGAGTTAACCATCGCGCGATCCCGACCGCCACACAAAGGAAGACAATCAACAAATACTTCATGCTCCGACTTCGTTACATAACGGTTCACCATGCGTGCATGCTACGGGAATCACAAACTCCAACACATGTATTTTTCATTCCACAATTACTCAACTAGCACAACTATGATATTACCACCTTTATATCTCAAAACAATTATCAAGCATCAAATTTCTCATGATATTAATTAAAGCAAATTGCCATGCTATTTTAAGACTCTCAAAATAATATAAGTGAAGCATGAGAGATCAATAGTTTCTATAAAAAAATCCACCACCGTTCTCTAAAAGATAGTGAAGCACTAGAGCAAAACTATATAACTCAAAAGATATAAGTGAAGCACATAGAGTATTCTAATAATTTCCGAATCATGTGTGTCTCTCTCAAAAGGTGTGTACAGAAAGGATGATTGTGGTAAACTAACAAACAAGGATTCAAATCATACAAGACGCTCCAAGCAAAACACACATCATGTGGTGAATAAAAATATAGCTCCAAGTAAAGTTACCGATGGAAGTAGACGAAAGAGGGGATGCCTTCCGGGGCATCCCCAAGATTTGGCTTTATGGTGTCCTTAGATTATCTTGGGGGTGCCATGGGAATCCCAAATCTTAGTCTCTTGCCACTCCTTGTTCCATAATCCATCAAATCTTTCACCCAAAACTTGAAAACTTCACAACACAAAACTTAACAGAAAATCTCGTGAGCTCCGTTAGCGAAAGAAAACAAAAGACCACTTCAAGGTACTATAATGAACTCATTATTTATTTATATTGGTGTTAAACCTACTGTATTCCAACTTCTCTATGGTTTATAAACTCTTTTACTAACCATAGATTCATCAAAATAAGCAAACAACACACGAAAAACAGAATCTGTCAAAAACAGAACAGTCTGTAGTAATCTGTAACGAACGCAAACTTCTGGAAATCCAAAAACTCAGCAAAAATAGGAAGACCTGGGAAATTTGTGTATTGATCAGCAGAAATTGGAATCAATATTTTATCACGTTCTGGTGATTTTTAACAATTATTTTCGTGAACAGAAAGTTTCTGGAATTTTCTGCAAGATCAAATAACTATCATCCAAGAAGATCCTATAGGTTTAACTTGGCACAAACACTAATTAAAACGTAAAAACACATCTAACCAGAGGCTAGAACAAATATTTATTCCTAAACAGAAGAAAAAAGCAAAAAAACTAAAAAATAAAATTGGGTTGCCTCCCAACAAGAGCTATCGTTTAACGCCCCTAGCTAGGCATAAAAGCAAGGATAGATCTAGGTATTGCCATCTTTGGTAGGCAATCCATAAGTGGCTCTCATAATAGATTCATATGGTAACTTTATTTTCTTCCTAGGGAAGTGTTCCATGCCTTTCCTTAATGGAAATTGGAATCTAATATTCCCTTCCTTCATATCAATAATTGCACCAATCGTTCTAAGGAAAGGTCTACCAAGAATAATAGGACATGAAGGATTGCAATCTATATCAAGAACGATAAAATCTACGGGCACATAGTTCCTATTTGAAACAATAAGAACATCATTAATTCTTCCCATAGGTTTCTTAATAGTGGAATCCGCAAGGTGCAAGTTTAAAGAGCAATCATCAAAATCACGGAAACCTAGCAAATCGCACAAAGTTTTTGGAATCGTGGAAACACTAGCACCCAAATCACACAAAGCATAGCATTCATGATCTTTAATCTTAATTTTAATAGTAGGTTCCCACTCATCATAAAGTTTTCTAGGGATAGAAACTTCCAACTCAAGCTTTTCTTCATAAGATTGCATCAAAGCATCAACGGTATGTTTGGTAAAAGCTTTATTTTGACTATAAGCATGAGGAGAATTTAGCACAGATTGCAACAATGAAATACAATCTATCAAAGAGCAATTATCATAATTAAATTCCTTGAAAACCAAAATATTGGGTTTATTAATATCTAGGGTTTTGATCTCTTCAATCCCACTTTTATCAATTTTAGCATCAAGATCTAAAAACTCCAAATTTTTGGAACGCCTTCTAGGTAATGGTGGATCATATTCAGTCCCATCATTATCAAGATTCATATTGCAAAACAAAGATTTAATAGGGGACACATCAATAACTTTTAGATCTTCATCTTTATTCTCATAGAAATTTGAAGAACACGCTTTCATAAAGCAATCTTTCTTAGCACGCATCCTAGAGGTTATTTCTTTGCACTCATCAATGGAAATTCTCATGACTTTGAGAGACTCATTGATATCATGCTTAGGAGGAATAGATCTCAGTTTTAAACAATCAACATCAAGAGAAATTCTATCAACGTTCCTAGCCAATTCATCAACTTTAAGCAATTTCTCTTCAAGCAAAGCATTGAAATTTTTTGCGAATTCATAAACTCTTTAACACTAGTCTCAAATTCAGAGGGCATCTTATTAAAATTTCCATAAGAATTGTTGTAGGAATTACCATAATTATTAGAGGAATTTCAAGGATAAGGCCTAGGATTAAAGTTTCCTCTATATGCGTTGTTACCAAAATTATTCCTACCAACAAAATTCACATCCATAGATTCATTATTATTCTCAATCAAAGTAGACAAGGGCATATCATTAGGATCAGAAGAAACACTCTTAGTAGCAAATAATTTCATAAGTTCATCCATCTTTCCACTCAAAACATTAATTTCTTCTATCGCATGCACTTTTTTATTAGTAGATCTTTCAGTGTGCCATTGAGAATAATTAACCATAATATTATCTAGGAGTTTATTAGCTTCTCCTAAAGTGATTTCCATAAAAGTGCCTCCCGCGGCCGAATCTAAAAGATTTCTAGAAGCAAAATTCAATCCGGCATAAAAAATTTGTATAATCATCCACAAATTAAAACCATGAGTAGGGCAATTACGTATCATTAATTTCATCCTCTCCCAAGCTTGTGCAACATGTTCATGATCAAGTTGCTTAAAATTCATATTATCGTTTCTAAGAGAGATAATCTTAGCGGGAGGAAAATACTTAGAGATAAAAGCATCTTTGCACTTATTCCAAGAATCAATACTGTTCTTAGGCAAAGACGAAAACCAGGCTTTAGCACGATCTCTAAGCGAAAAACGAAATAGCTTCAATTTAACAATATCATTGTCAACATATTTCTTCTTTTGCATATCACACAAATCAACGAAGCTATTTAGATGAGTAGCGACGTCTTCACTAGGAAGGTCGGCGAATTGATCTTTCATGACAAGATTCAACAAAGCAGAATTGATTTCACGGGCCATCGTGACAAACAAGCAATCCAACACACAAGCAAACAAGAGACGGGCAAAAAGAGGCAAACGGAAAAGAGAGGGCGAATAAAACGGCAAGGCTGAAGTGGGGGAGAGGAAATCGAGAGGCAAATGGCAAATAATGTAATGCGGGAGATAAGGGTTTGTGATGGGTACTTGGTATGTTGACTTTTGCGTAGAGCTCACCGGCAACGGCGCCAGAAATCCTTCTTGCTACCTCTTGAGCACTGTGTTGGTTTTCCCTTGAAGAGGAAAGGGTGATGCAGCAAACTAGCGTAAGTATTTCCCTGAGTTTTTGAGAACCAAGGTATCAATCCAGTAAGAGGCTACGCGCGAGTCCCTCGCACCTACACAAACAAATAAATCCTCGCAACCAACGCGATAAGGGGTTGTCAATCCCTACACGGTCACTTACAAGAGTGATATCTGATAGATATGATAAGATAATATTTTTGGTATTTTTATGATAAATATGCAAAGTAAAATAAAAGCAACGGAAATAACTAAGTGTTGAAAGATTACTATGCTGGAGATAGACCCGGGGGCCATAGGTTTCACTAGTGGCTTCTCTCAAGAGCATAAGTATTTTACGGTGGGTGAACAAATTACTATTGAGCAATTGACAGAATTGAGCATAGTTATGCGAATATCTAGGTATGATCACGTATATAGGCATCACGTCCCAGACAAGTAGACCGACTCCTTCCTGCATCTACTACTATTACTCCACACATCGACCGCTATCCAGCATGCATCTAGAGTATTAAGTTCATAAGAACAGAGTAACGCCTTAAGCAAGATGACATGATGTAGAGGGATAAATTCATGCAATATGATAAAAATCCCATCTTGTTATCCTCGATGGAAACAATACAATACGTGCCTTGCTGCCCCTACTGTCACTGGGAAAGGACACCGCAAGATTGAACCCAAAGCTAAGCACTTCTCCCATTGGAAGAAAGATTAATCTGGTAGGCCAAACCAAACTGATAATTCGAAGAGACTTGCAAAGATAACCAATCATACATAAAAGAATTCAGAGAAGGTTCAAATATTGTTCATAGATAAACTTGATCATAAACCCACAATTCATCGGATCTCGACAAACACACCGCAAAACAAGATTACATCGAATAGATCTGCAAGAAGATCGAGGAGAACTTTGTATTGAGATCCAAAGAGAGAGAAGAAGCCATCTAGCTAATAACTATGGACCCGAAGGTCTGAGGTAAACTACTCACACATCATCGGAGAGGCTATGGTGTTGATGTAGAAGCCCTCCGTGATCAATGCCCCCTCCGGCGGAGCACCGGAAAAGGCCCCAAGATGGGATCTCACGGGTACAGAAGGTTGCGGCGGTGGAAATAGGGTTTCGGCTCCTGCTCTGATCGTTTGGGGGTATGTAGGTATATATAGGAGGAAGAACTACGTCGGTGGAGCAACGATGGGCCCACGAGGGTGGAGGGCGCGCCTGGGGGGTAGGTGCGCCCCCCTACCTCGTGCCTTCCTCGTTGATTGCTTTACGTAGACTCCAAGTCCTCTGGATCATGTTCGTTCTGAAAATCACGTTCCCGAAGGTTTCATTTCGTTTGGACTCCATTTGATATTCTTTTTCTTCGAAACACTGAAATAGGCAAAAAAATAGCAATTTGGGTTGGGTTTCCGGTTAATAGGTTAGTCCCAAAAATAATATAGAAGTGTATAATAAAGCCCATTAAACATCCAAAACAGAATATAATATAGCATGGAACAATCAAGAATTATAGATACGTTGGAGACGTATCAGTTAGCTGATGGATTCATGCTTCTGCTTAGAGATGTTTTATATGTTCCTTCATGTCACAGAAACCGTATTAGTGTTTCCTGTTTGGACAAAGACCATTATGAATGTTATTTTGGACATGACAAGTGTGCCATATGGTTTAATAATGCTTAGGTGGGTGATGCTTTACTTCACAATGAGCTTTATTTATTATCACTGCGTGAAAAAGAGTATTCTGTGTGTAACGTGAATGAACATGTTTCTGCGTCGAATAAAGAACAAAAAGAACGAAAGAGAACTCAGGACTCGTCGAAATTATGGCATTGTCGCTTGGGCCATATTTCGAGGGGGGATAGAAAGACTAGTTAAAATGAAATTCTTCCTCCATTAGTGTTCTAAGACATAGAGCAATGCATAGATTGCATTAAAGGAAAGTATGTAAAACAAATCAAAAAGGGTGCAACGGTAGCACAAGAACACGAGAAATCATTCACACTGACATTTGTGGAACATTTCGGGTGAAAAGTGTAGATGGCTAAGACTCGTTCATAACATTCACAGACGATTACTCCCGATATGGTTATACTTATCCAATCAAAGAAAGATCTGAAGCATTGGATAAATTTAAAATATTCAAAGCTGAAGTTGAAAATCAGCATGATAAAAGAATAAAGATAGTCGGGTATGACCGTGGAGGGGGAGTACTACGGTCGGCACACTCCATATGGCCAAGTCCCTGGACCTTTTGCAAAGTTCTTACAGGAGACTGGCATAGTGGCCCAGTATTCAATGTCGGGCGAGCCTCAGCAAAATGGAGTAGCTGAAAGGCGTAACCGTACACTTATGGATATGGTGGGTAGTATGATAGGCTATTCCACCTTGCCATTGGGTTAATGGATGGAGGCGCTTAAAACCGCCATTCACATTCTCAATAGAGTACCAAGCAAGTCAGTGCCCAAAACACCTTACGAGCTGTGGACAGGAAGAGTACCCTCTCTACAACACTTGAGAGTCTGGGGGAGCCCAGCTGAGGCAAAAGTGTTTAATCCAAATATTGCAAAGTTAGATCCCAAAACAGTCAGTTTCCACTTCATTGGCTATCCCGATAGATCAAAAGGTTTTCATTTCTGCTGTTCAGACAAATGCACAAAGTTTGTAGAAACAAGACATGCAATCTTCTTAGAGGACGAAATGATGAGGGGGAGCATGGTAGCTCGAAAAATTGATCTTGAGGAGAAGAGGGTGCATGCACCTAATCTGATGATTCAGGAGCCATTTTTCTCACTACCTGTTGTGCCTGCACCGACAAACCCTGAGGTTGCAGTGCAAACACCTGTTGTAACTCTATCCATGACAACTATGGGAGAAGATCCGGAACCTGTCCGTCGGGAGCTGACTGACCCCGTCATTGGGCATGAAGGGGAGGTGCAGCAGCCACTTTTAGAAGAGGTGCCAGAAGTTGAGGCCCTTAGAAGGTCTACAAGACCCAAAAGTCAACTATTTCTACTAATTACACTACTAGGGAAAAGCCTAGCAGTAGCACTGGTTTGTGGCCTAGCAGTAGCGCGGGGTACCGCGCTACTCATACGGCACTATACCTAAAGGTTAGGAGTAGTGTTGGTTTACACACGCTACTGCTATACCTACTTAGTAGTAGCGCGTCTTGCAGAAAGCGCTACTGGTAATTACTAGCAGCGCGCCTCTCTGCCCGCGCTACTACTATTATTACGTATTCTAATTCTTTTTTATTTTATGTCGTATTCATACACCATTATACAATTTTTCATACTGTAGCAATTTAGAGATTGTTTTTATATCATAATGAGTTAGTACATCATTGGGTGAAAGAACCATGGATTAGTTTCAAATGGATGGATCCTAAGTGACCAATGGTCACTTTGGATCCATCCACTTGAAACTAATTCGCGGTTATGTCACCCAATGACATAATAACTCATCATCATCATCATAATATCATTAATAACTTATCATCATAAAACATCATTGCCGTATAACAACTCCTCCTCATCATCATTTTCGTCCATGAGACATCATATAACAACTTGTTCACTAGTTATAATAACAACTCCTCCTCATCATCAACATAGTTCTCATAATCACTACTCCTCCTCCTCCTCATCATCATCAACTCTAACACATTGTAGCACATAATAACAACTTCTCATCATCATCATAGTCATATATAATCAACACTAACTAATTGTTCTTAATACCTAGGACCTACTCCTCTCTCCTAGGTAAAATACCATAAAACAGATAAACCAGTCCATCTGCATAATGGAGAATCGAGATAAACCTATCTCCAACTTGTGTCTTGCGCACATTCATTTTGTCTCCAATTAGTTGCGTGTGCGCATTCATCACTTTGCTCCATTCTTTTATTTTGAACCTTCCATCGTTTGAAGAAATTGAGTATGCACTGTGGTAAGCCTTCGAAGGAGTTGGTCGTAAGCTAACCATATGCATACCACCTTCAATAAACATCAAGTCAGGCACTACCTCCTTTGGGAGCCTCTGTTGAAAAATGTAATAGTTACATATATAGTTAGCAATCTAGTTTACTTAAGAATAATGTATGCAATGAAGTTACCATCATTAACAAAATCTTACCAAGTTTTTGGCAATGAAGTTACCATCAAGCAATTTATGTACTAGTGTGGCACGTATCCAGTAAAATTTGGGAGGATAGAGTGATTGGTTTTAAAGGTCTCAACATCATCTATGAATGATACAAGATAACATTTCTCCTCACAATTAAGCTCAGAGTCATAGTTGTAGTATGTCCTGTCTACAGCCTTCCGAGTATTTCTTCAAGATAAGAAATAAGATGGCAATTATAAATAAATAAGTTTAGTACCGACGAACAGCAAATATTTTTAAATTAACAATATAAATTACTTAACTAAACAAATTAGTTTGACAAACTCACATCTAGGCAAAACTGGAGGCATATCCACATCCACCCAGATGACGATATTATCATCATCATCATAATCTCTGGGACGAATATCAAATCTTATTTGCATACCCTCCACAAATCCATATGCCTTGCAGAGAGCTTCCCAATTAGAGAAACCAAAATGGGAGTGATTGACCGCATTGTATAGCTTAACCAGAAACTCATAACCATGTTTAGTTCTTAAGTGATCCCTCCTCGTCTCCATATTCTCAAAGTCTTCTAAACCAAAACCAAGCTTCTCTAATACATATGATCTAGCATGGCACGGGATGTACTACTCGAATTACAAAAAATCCAGAAATTACACGTTGAACAAAAAGAAGCACAAGTGATGATATTAATTACGATGAAATGCTTGTCGTTGCGTACCGTACAAACATCAAAGGTCTCTTCCAGCTTCACAGTGAAAAACCTATCATTTTCCAGGTGAGGAAACATGTTGCCCAAACCCCGGTCATCGTAGCAGTATCCGCACTCCGGGATCCCATCATCATCAAACATCTCCTGTGTTCAAAATTCAAAGATTATAACTCGATGGAAAAACCCAAAATGGCATTAAATGCTCTTTCCGGCATTTCCAACGCACTCAATATTTCCTATATTATAGCACAAGCCATGCCAAAATTCACGGGAAAATCCGGCATGACCTTTGCTAAAAAAGGACATATCGAGCGCCTGAAATTTACCGGAACGGAAATTAATCAACACTCCGGCAAAACATAGGCCACTCGGAAGTGTTCCTTGCAAACATGGCCACTTGGGCAAGCACATATCCTATTTGAGCAACACTAGATAGACATGTTTATATCTACATCATATGAGCATTCAAACTTGATGGTCATTGCACTTCAATGGTTGAAAATATGAACAAAAACATTTCAAAATATCTTATATAATCCTAACATAACTAAATTTTCCAATATAGGTCACTCTCTCTAAACTAGTTCTATTAAGCACCTACTAAATAAACTAGTTCTATTAAGTACTTACTAAATAAACTAGTTCTGTTAACTACTTACTAAATAAACTAGTTATATTAAGCACTTACTATAAATAAACTAGTTCTATTAATCACTTACTAAATAAACTATTTCTGTTAAACACTTGCTAAAAATTCTATTACCCTAGTTCTACCCTAAATTTTCTTACTTCTATTACTAAATTTAATACCTAAAAATTTCTATTCTTAATACCTAAAAATTTCTACACTAATTAAGTGGAGGAAGTAGGAACGAAGGGAGGGGTGAGGGAGGGTGGAGAGGGAGGGAGGGAGGGAGAGATCGGGAGATGGACGAGGCAGGGAGGAAGGTGGGAGGGAGGAGGCGGGAGTGCGGACGGAGAGGGAGGGAGGGATCGGGAGAGGGACGAGGAGGGGAGGGAGGTGGAAGGAGGAGGGATGGAGGAACTACCTTAGTGGAGGAGGAGCAGGAGCGTCGGCGGCGGTGGGTGACCACGGTGGTCGGGGAGGGCAACGACGGTGGCGGCGGACGACGGGGGGTGCGGGCATGACTGAGAGTGGAGTGGAGAGGGGAGAGTGAGGGACGGCCGGTTGGAGAAGATAGGATGGCTTTAGAATTAGCGCGCGTTAGGATAAAGCGCTACTACTAAATGCCATAATAGTAGCACATTTTACTCCAGACGCGCTACTGCTATACCTATAGCAGTAGCGCCTTCTTCGAAAGAGCGCTACTACTAAGGCTAAGCATGTAAAAATAAACATAAAATACATTTCTCATCAATGATCTCTTTGTGTAGAATCTGAGTTGTCAATATGAGTCCTGCCCGGTTTAAGAACCGGTGTAGACTTATATTGAGTCCACAAATCCTACACATAGAGTTCAATGAAGACCAAGTGGCTGTGATAGTTTGAGAAGTAACATATTTAAGGTGGTAAACACCCTGTTCGTGGAGCGAGGTGGGACTAAACTTAGTTGCAAGGAGTGGACTAAACTTAGTAGCAGCGAGGGTTGGCGAAAAGCGCTACTGCTAAGTTCAATAGCAGTAGCGCGGTTACGTAACAGGCGCTACTACTATACTTAGTCTGGCGGCACGGTCGTGGCAATTGTATTAGTAGCGTTGTTTGCTTGAGACACGCTACTACTATGTGGATATCAGTAGCGCTCTTTGTTGTCACACGCTACTGCTAAGTAGCAGTAGCGCCTTATTTTGAACCGCGCTGCTGGTCCCTAGTAGTGTTATAAAGTTTATAACACAGAAATAGTTCATACAGAAAAAAAATCCCACTTCATATGAAGAAGCCATGAGAAGCCCTCACTCATCAAAGTGGCTAAAGGCAATGGAAGACGAGATGAAATCAATGAGTTCCAAAGATGTTTGGGACTTGGAGAATATTCCTAAAGGATCCAAAACAGTAGGTTGTAAATGGGTCTACAAAACTAAATGTGACTCTAAAGGGTATGTAGAAAAGTATAAAGCACGACTTGTGGCAAAAGGATTTACACAAAGAGAAGGGATATATTACAATGAGACATTTTTCCCAGTCTCATGTAAGGATTCCTTCAGAATCATAATGGCATTAGTTGCACATTTTTATTAAGAGTTACATCAAATGAATGTAAAGAGGACATTTGTCAACACGGATTTAAAAGAAAAAGTTTACATGAAACAACCCAAGGGTTTTATCATGGAAGGCAAGGAAGATATGGGATGCCGCCTGAAAAAATCCATTTATGGATTAAGGCAAGCCTCTAGACAGTGGTATCTAAAGTTTAATGAGACAATCAAAAGTTTTGGATTTAAAGAGAATATTGAGGACAACTGCATTTATGGAAAGTTTAAAAATGGGAAATATATTTTCCTAATCTTGTATGTGGATGATATCTTGCTTGCTAGCAGTGATGTTACTCTGCTGCAAGAAACAAAGAAGTTTTTGTCCTCAAATTTTGATATAACAGATCTTGGTGAAGCATCATATGTTTTGTGCATAGAAATTCACCGAGATACAAAATTGGAGTTTTAGGACTATCGCAGAAGGCATATTTAGAAAACGTTCTTAAAAAGTATAATACGCATGCGAGTAAAGCCACACATGCTCCTATAGTGTCAAGGCGATAGTTTTGGGAAATTCCAATGTCCCAAGAACCAGTACGAGATCGATCAAATGAAAGCAGTACCATATGCTTCGGCTATTGAAAGCTTACAGTATGCACAAGAGTGCACTCGCCCTGACTTAGTTTTTATCACCGGGGTACTCGGTAGATATCAATACAATCTAGGCATAGAGCACTGGAAGATGGTAAAGAAAGCATTGCGTTATGCGCAAGGCACGAAGGACCTCATGCTAACATACAAGAGATCTGAAACCCTAGAGATAAGAGGGTATTCAGAGGCAGATTTTGCAGGAGACAGAGATGATAGAAAATCCATGTTTGGATACGTGTTCACTCTCGCTGGAGGGGCTATTTCGTGGAAAAGCTCCAAACAGTCAATAGTTGCATCGTCCATGATGTATGCAAAATTTATAGCATGTTTTGAGCCCATAGGGCAGGCGATATGGTTAAAGAAATTTATACCCGACTTGAAAGTGGTAGATTGTATTCACAAACCACTAAAGATGTACTGTGATAACCAGCCCGCAGTATCCACTAAAGATGTACTGTGATAACCAGCCCGCAGTATTCTATGCTCACAACAACAAGTCGAGTAATGCTGCCAAAACAATAGAGATAAGGTATTATGTTGTGAAAGATAAAATCCAGGATCACACTATAAGTATCGAGCATATAAGGATAAAGGATATGCTTGCGGATCCGCTCATGAAAGGCTTACCACCCAATGTGTTCAAGGAACACTTAGCCGGCATGGGTTTAAGGGAAAGCCTATGATTCCTGGATCATGAGAGGCCCAAAAGGAACATAATTGTTTCAAAATAGAGAGGTATGTTGTAGCTGTCTGATTCAATCGGCAATTGAGCTGTGACGATGAAACATGCTCTATGTATTGATCTGTGATGAAACGAGTAAAGTAAAAAGTATATGGTTAAAAGTAAAGTTGAGATCAGGGGGGAATGTTAGGTTGATCTTCTCCCGATCGAGTCAAACGGCTCGACGGGCCCCTTGGCCTGCGCCCTGATCAGGGGCGCCCAACCCTCTTATGGTTGGTGGGCCCCTGTCACCAGCGCTATAAAAAGAGTGGTGGGGGCCGGACGCACGTAACACGAGGTTCACCGTGCGTCACACACCCCACCGACATCCCAATCCGATCTAGGGTTGCGCTAGGCCGACGGGAAGCTCCGCCACCAACACTCTCACTCACCATCACCACCGCCGCTGCAGCTCCACCATGGCCTCTGGCTCGGCCTCCTCAAGCCAAGGAGAAGGTAGTCCACTGTGGATCCCTAACCCTAACCAACCCAGACTCCTACCGGTCCCGACCATGATGGTGCCGTCAAGCGTGGCGAGAACAACCATGTGCCATGACTGTTCACCATGTGGACTGCACTTTTGCCATTATACGCCGAGCGCTTTTATAAGCCGAGTGTATTTTAGGTGTATCATGGCATACATGGTAGTAAGCCGACGATTCATTCTTCGCGGCATACCTTGACGCGGGACGCCAACACACGTCTTAAAGAGTTAATAAAGTACGCTCGGCTTACCGCGAATCACAAGGTGATTTTTTCCCATAGTGTATGGACGGAGGGAATGAGCGGGAAATATTTCCTCATAATTCTCACACTTAATATGTGCATCACCCCGTCATGCACTCTGTACTTATACAAAGCGCCCACACATTTGAAAATAGATAGTGTTTTAAATATTATCATGCTTTTATATAGCACCCTATTGCTATGCATTTAGAAAAGATATTGCGCTAAGGGTTTTTGGTCCAAACAGACGTCTTAGCAAACTCATAATTCATATAGCATGCTATAACATTTAGAAAAAGTCTGCCACTAAGATCCTTCGCGCGCTATTTAAAACTATGGGTATTGTTAGAGAATTATGAAATATAGATTACAAAAAAATTGGCATCTAATGATACAATTATCACATTATCGACAAAAATAAATAAATAACGAGTTCACATTTGCTCGCTTCCTCCCTTGCATGACGTGTGATGCTTGACAGCTATGCCCCGTCCTTGTCCATCCGCTTGTCCACTGAGATTTGAATTGCACACAAGAACTGATAACTGGTCTTCCATGCAGCCGCACATGGAAACAGAGCACCGAGGCTTCACCTCATGTCCATTCTGTTACAAACCGAGGTGCCACACACTTAATTGTAATCCCATTCAAATCTCATCATCTAGGGTAGCGAGGGATCTATGGGCGCGCCATTGCCGCCAGATAGAAGGGGTTATTTGCCCCACTGTATTGGTCTGTTTATACAGTACATGTACATGTTCAGTTACAAGTCACTAGGAGGTGGATAATCAAGAGAGAGGTCTAGATCTTCTACATTCTAGCACTAAGTTCTAATTGCTAGACAGCACTAATTCGTCACATTTGACACCCCCTCTCAAGATTGAGATTGCGACGACATCAGTCTAGCATCAGCTTCATGCACAGTTTGGTGAAGACATCTGCGACCTGATCTGCTAAAGCTATGAGCCGAACCTCTAGAGCTCCTAGTGCCACCTTCTCTCGGACAAAGTGGAACTCGACCTCGATATGTGTTTGTCCTTGCATGAAACACTGGGTTCACTGTAAGATAGGTAGCTCCAAGGTTGTCATGCCATAGTACAGGAGGGCGCGGCTGCGATATGTGCAACTCATTGAGTAATGACTATACCCAAGTAACTTCGGCACCCCCATTTGCAAATGCCTTGTACTCTGCCCCTGTAGATGAGCATGACACGATTTGCTGTTTCCATGCGCTCCAGGAAATTAAGGTTGGTCCAAAGAAGGCCGCAAAGCCACCAGTTGAGCGCCGATCATCAGCGCATCCAGCCCAATCCGCATGTGTGAAAACACTCAAAGGTGTATATGTTGATCTCCGTATGCTGAGTACAAATGATATTGTCCTCTTGACATAGCGGAGAATTCGTTTTACAGCTTCCCAATGGACCTCGGTTGGTTGATCCAAGAACTGACAAACCTTGTTGACGGCAAACGAAATGTTGGGTCTGGTGAGCGTCAAGCATTGTAAACCACCTCCAGTAGTGTGATAGACAAAGGCATCCTCATCATTAAGAGCTTGACCAACGTCCTGTGATAACTTCTGTTGCACATTCATGGGGGTTGACAGTGCCTTGCAATTTTCCATGTGTGTACGTCGAAGGTTAGTAGCATATTTCTGCTGAGTAAGACTCAACCCCCCAGAATTGGAAGCCACTGAATGCCCAAGAAGTACTGCAGTGGCCCAAGGTCCTTCACCGGGAAGGACTGAGCTAGCTGACCAATAGACGTCGAACAACAGTTGGGCACGAACTGGTGGCTACACTCCCTCCTTCATGTTTTCTTGTAATTTTGGAGCCTCTTTGACTCAAAGTATTTTCCTAGAAATTATGGATTGTTGAAGTATTATTAGGAATTTTTTCGTGCAAGGATTGTATCTTATGCACGTACTTCGCAAGAGAAATTCCATTGACTCAAAACTCTCTTTTTTTTGCGGGGGAACTCAAAACTCTATTGAAGACTCTTGAACATTAGGAAAAACTCTATTGAAGACTCCTTCACTTTTCCTAATGTTCAAGCTTGAGGGAGTTGATAAGATCAAAACCTATCTTTTTTTATGAACACTTTTGCTTATAATTTTCCTTTTAATCTTGCTCCATTGGATGATAGTGTATCACTTTTCGGCGGAATTGCAAATTGGTCTTTGATATGGTGTAGACTAAATTTTTCCAGCTATGCTTTTCTTGTGGGATAACAAGAAACTAGTGGGGTAACACGCACATTTGCGCAGCTATATTATTGTTTATTTTGTGTATATATATATATATATATATATATATATATATATATATATAATATATATATATAGCATCTATAATACTAGTAAGGTACATGTGCATTGCACGCATGAGATTTGATAACCAAATTACGAATAAATACCACACTATAGCATGTATGCTTTGAGTCATATATGCATGATGTAGATGTTCGTTTAATTCTTATAGTCCATCTTATTCAAAATCAATTAGTTTTATAAAAAATAATCTATTTTAAGATTAATGGAATTGTGCATTGTAAAGCATAAAGTAAAAAATTAGTGACAATTCATTTAGAAGAAAAAAAGTTTGGGCAATTAAGATATGGAAGATTCTAAAACAAAGGAGAAGTGCTTGTGTTTTGAGGTTTGTGCATTATGCTTAAGGTCAACCATGGAGTCTTCTAGATTGTACATGTGGCAGAATCTGGTGGAATGTAGATGATATCTAACGGCAGTAGTGCTCGGATTTGCTATCTCTGTACCATCGGATTAACTTCATACAACGACCAACTTTTAAAGTTATTCACACACTATATAGAGGTATAGATGTATTTCGGTGTTCAAATAAATATTTCATATTATGAAGCTTATTTAATTGCATGTGAAGGAAACTGTTTGTTCATGGAACCAATGTGCCAGCATTTAAAAGTCACACAAGAACATCTGATTCAAATATAAGTTTAATTCTAATTCTAATTCTATAGAGGATGTAGATGTAATTTCTCAGTTATATTATATAATTTCTCTGTTATTATAAAGTTACACCATTATCTTATAAGTACCACCATGGTGTGTGTGCGTGCGTGTGCATGTGTGTGCGTGTGTGGATTACAGCGCAGCTTTGGGCCAGTAGCCGACGTTACTTGTGGCGTGGGTAGGTGGGCCCCATGCCACCACTATTAATTTGGAAACAAAATTTTACTTTATTACTATTGTGTAGTATATTTCTTTTCAAATTTTATATATTATTATTATTTTGCAGTCAACTTTATTTACTGTAATTTTTAGGTTTACTTAGGTTACTTTTTAAGCAATATTTTATTTAGTCCATTTCTTATTTAGGTTAATGTTTAATTTATACTTTATTTAGTTTATATATATTTATTTTGTATTTAGGTTTATTTTTAGCTTAGGTATTATTAAGATTATTTTTAAATATTTTTTATTTATGTTTTATATATTTAAGTCGACCCGAATACATATATATTACTAAGAAAACATAATAGCGACCTAAAGGCTACACAATAGCTACTAATTGTTACTCGATCTAGATAATTGCCTAAATAAACTACATCATCACTGCAATGAATCACACAAGAAAAATGATGTCACCGATCTAGGTGGGAGTACGAGCCTAATCATAACACAAGCCAAAAGTGCATAATGTACCTTCTTGAATTTTCTGATCCGGTCTTGCATCTCGTTGTTATGGGCTTGCATCTCATTTAGCTGTTGTGTCATAGGTTCATGGTAGTACTCGAGCAACTCGCTTGTGTATAGTTCTTTACGAGATCAACACATATCCATGTGTGGCAAGAGACTCCTTTCTGCACATGTGTATACATCATGATGTGAGCAATGCGAGTTTGTATGCATGCCAATTTAATGACACAAAGGGAGATTTTCTGTCATATACCAATGCACGGCCAACACATATGAAGAACTCTCATTGTGGATTCCATGGTGTGTATTCGGTTCTCTTATCAAGAGGGAATTGGCAACCACAAAGCAACATAGGTGGCCTTGCCGGATTCTGGGCCGCTTCGCCGCCAGTGGTGTAGGATTTGCCACGGAATCAAATGGACGCGCTGCTGCAGTGGGATTATTCGCCGGACATGGTTTTTTGCATAGGCCACGGTGACAAGCTCATGGCCGAGCCAAGAGGTCAAAGGGTAGCCCGACCAACACGGCGGAGCCCCAATATTTTCGGTGCTCTTAGCAAACGTGTGCTCGTATGTGGGGTTCGTTCGAAGCTCTGATGGGTCCATTACTGCCAGCTAGGAGAGGAAGACCAAAAACTAAGATGAGCTAGCTTGGGAGAAGTAAACAGGGAGAAGAGGAAAAGTGAAAAAAATAATAGAGAGGCCGCGAACACTTACATAGGCATATAAGTTACCAATGGCGTGCCACATGTCCCACAGGCCACCACTAGTGACAGTACCAGTAGTGTGTCACATGTCACCACTAACTTTTGCCTGGTTAGGAAAGTTGGTCTCACATGCCGGTGGCGTGTGAACATGCAAGCACAACACCAGTAACCTATTAGTGGTGGCATACCAAATATGGCGTAGATTGAAAGTAGGGCGCCACCAATTAAGATTGTGTCTAACCATTTTTGCAATATTGCAAGAAGCTAATCGATGGAGCTTTCTTCGGATATCATTTCAAGGGAGGGGTCATCAAAAAGTATTGTCAATAGTTGGACAAAAATAGCATCATATGCTTCAGTGAAAAAGCCACTTCAGCTGCATGCATCAACCGGAAAACAGTCAGATGAATGGCTAATATGTCATGCACCACATGTATGCATATGTACGGGAGGGAGACATGTTTTCAAAGCAATCAGACGAGGGGAAGACAATAGATCAAGTCTTAGAAGAAGATCACGGAGATGAGTCACTAGTGCAGAATTGGGATTTAGCCCCGGTTCGTAAGGCCCTTTAGTGCCGGTTCTGCAACCGGCACTAAAGTGTGGGGACTAAAGGCCCCTTCCTTTAGTCCCGGTTCAACACAAACCGTCATTAAAGGGCCACCACGTGGCACGAGCCTGCGCCGGGGGCTGGGAGACCTTTAGTACCGGTTGGTAACACCAACCGGTACTAAAAGGTTTAGGGGGTTTTGGGTTTATGATTTCTTTTTCCTTTAATTTTGTGTTTTCAATTTAATTCTTTTTCATTTGCTGGTATTTTACGATACTACATATTATACTCGTTATGCATATATATAAATAAAAATTCTCGTAGAACCAATCATGTATATATATATCATCGAATGTCTCGCACCACCACTCACTCATACACATGTATATATACAATTTGGTATATAGCCTTTCTCCTACATGGAGGCATTACTGCGGTAGCGGGTAACGAAATTCTCCTTTGGGATCTATGACCTGGTCGAGCAAAAATCCCGCTATTTCCTCTTGAATTGCTCGTAGGCGATCCTCCGGTAGGAGCTTATCCCGCATCTCACTACTAGGGAAAACCCTTGCAGTAGCGCGTGTTTAAAGCCTATCAGTAGCGCAGGGTGCAGCGCTACTAGTAAGGCGCTACAGTTAAAGGTTAGCAGTAGCGTGGGTTGGACCACGCTACTGCTATATCGACTTAGTAGCAGCGCTTTGTACTATGAGCGCTACTGGTAATTAGTATTAGCGCTTCTCCTAGCACGCGCTACTACTATTATTCCATATTTCTTTTTTATTTCATGTTGTATTCATACACCTTTATACAAGTTTTCATACCGCAGCAATTTAGAGAATGATTTTACATCATAATGAGTTATTACATCACTGGGAGAAAGAATCGTGGACTAGTTTCAAGTGGATGGACATCCACTTGAAACTAATCCGCGGTTTTTTCACCCAATGATATAATATATCATCATCATCATCATATCATTAACAACTTATCATCATAATACATCATTGTCATATAACACCTCCTCATGATCATCGTTTTCATCAATGAGACATCACATACAAGTTGGTCACTAGACATAATCACAACTACTCATCATCATCAACTCTCATAAACATATTGTACCTCATAGGACCTACTACATTCTCTTAGGTCCTACTATATTATCTTAGGTAAAATAGCATAAAACAAGATAGCCCCTAACTCTCCATTATGGAGAATGGAGATTATCCTGTCTCCAATTCTTGCCTTTCGCACAATGTTGCTTCCAAGAACCTCCTTACGACTGTCCATATATTTTTTCCATTCTATGATTATCATGTGTTCACCGGTTTTAGAAATCCGGTATGGACAGGTGAGATTCGTAGGACGACCTGGCTGTATGTTCAAAACATCAAGGCGACCATTTTGATACATCAAATGAGGCACACAATCCATCGGGATTTTCTGTTGAAAAACATAGTAATAACTTCGTAGTTAGCAATGTAGTTCAGTTTTAGAAGTATGACAAAGATGCACGGATGTCGTAATAGTAAAAAATCTTACCAGGATATCTCCATGGAAGTTATCGTGGTTCAACACGTGCACTAGTGGCACGTATTGACCATAATTTGGAGGAGTTCGATAAAAGGCATTGTAATTCTCAAGATCAGTACAATATGCGACCAGTTGAATTTTCTCCTGATAAGTTAACTCAGAGCCATCGGTGTAGTTGGTTCTGTCTACCATCTTCCGCACATTCTTTGAAGAATGAAAGTAAGCTATCAATGGAAATAAGCTGTCAACTATTTTGAAATAAATAATATAAATTACTTAATAACTATTTTTGAGGAACTCACATAGCGGTAGAATTGGAAGAGTATCAACAAGGACCCAAATGTCCAAATTGTCTTGGTCGATGTCACGATCACCAAGATCCATGGTGACAAACATATGATACGTCTCCAACGTATCTATAATTTTTATTGCTCCATGCTATATTATCTTCTGTTTTGGACATTATTGGGATTTATTATTCACTTTTATATTATTTTTGGGACTAACCTATTAACCGGAGGCCCAGCCCAGAATTACTGTTTTTTTGCCTATTTCAGAGTTTCGCAAAAAAAGAATATCAAACGGAGTCCAAACGGAATGAAACCTTCGGGAACGTGATTTTCGGAACGAACATGATCTAGGAGACTTGGACCCTACGTAAGAGAAGCTTCCAGGAGGCCACGAGGTAGGGGGCGCGCCTACCCTCCTAGGGCGCGCCCTCCACCCTCGTGGGCCCCCTGTTGCTCCACCGACGTACTTCTTCCTCCTATATATACCTATGTACCCCCAAACGATCAGAGAGGGAGCCAAAAACCTAATTCCACCGCCGCAACCTTCTATACCCACGAGATCCCATCTTGGGGCCTGTTCCGGAGCTCCGCCGGAGGGGGCATCCATCACGGAGGGCTAGATGGCTTCTTCTCTCTTTTTGGATCTCAATACAATGTTCTCCCCCTCTCTCCTGGAGATCTATTCGATGTAATCTTCTTTTGCGGTGTGTTTGTTGAGACCGATGAATTGTGGGTTTATGATCAAGTTTATCTATGAACAATATTTGAATCTTCTCTGAATTCTTTTATGTATGATTGGTTATCTTTGCAAGTCTCTTCGAATTATCAGTTTGGTTTGGCCTACTAGATTGATCTTTCTTGCAATGGGAGAAGTGCTTAGCTTTGGGTTCAATCTTGCGGTGTCCTTTCCCAGTGACAGTAGGGGCAGCAAGGCACGTATAGTATTGTTGCCATCGAGGATAACAAGATGGGGTTTTTATCATATTGCATGAATTTATCCCTCTACATCATGTCATCTTTCTTAAGGCGTTCCTCTGTTCTTATGAACTTAATACTCTAGATGCATGATGGATAGCGGTCGATGAGTGGAGTAATAGTAGTAGATGCAGGCAGGAGTCGGTCTACTTGTCTCGGACGTGATGCCTATATACATGATCATACCTAGATATTCTCATAACTATGCTCAATTCTGTCAATTGCTCAACAGTAATTTGTTCACCCACCGTAAAATACTTATGCTCTTGAGAGAAGCCACTATTGAAACCTATGGCCCCCGGGTCTATCTTCATCATATTAATCTTCCAACACTTAGTTATTTTCTTTGCTTTTATTTTACTTTGCATCTTTATCATAAAAATACCAAAAATATTATCCTATCATATCTATCAGATCTCACTCTCGTAAGTGACCGTGAAGGGATTGACACCCCCTTATCGCGTTGGTTGCGAGGATTTATTTGTTTTGTGTAGGTGCGAGGGACTCGCGCGTAGCCTCCTACTGGATTGATACCTTGGTTCTCAAGAACTGAGGGAAATACTTACGCTACTTTGCTGCATCACCCTTTCCTCTTCAAGGGAAAACCAACGCAGTGCTCAAGAGGTAGCAACATACCCTCTTGAAAATCATACATCTTGCAAAGTGCTTCCCAACCCGGGCAACCAAAATGGAATACGCTCTCAGAATTGTATAGATTTACCTCAAAATCCATACCATGATGGGTCCTTAGGTTAATTTTCTTTGTTTCATTCCTCTCATGATCTTCAAATTGAAAAGCTAGTCGAATTGTAAAAGACGAAAATTGCACGTTGAAGTAGTAGAAGTCGAGCTTAATTACGAAAAAAACACTTTGCGTCGTAGCTCACCGTATCACAATCGAAGGCCTCCTCGAGCTTAATGCTGAAGCGTCGACCTTCGTCCAGGTGAGGCCTGTCGCAGAAACCCCTGTTGTCGCCGCACCAGGAGCACTCCCCGGGACCTTCTTCGTCCGACGACATTTCCTATGTTCATAATTCAAAGATTAAACTTGTACAATTAAAACTCTCAGCTTGTTCATTATTCATCACGGGTTGACAATCGGTATGTCGAGTCTTTTCTTGAACACTCTCAGCTCACGTGGTGTACATATTCGACCGTCGGTGATGGTAGCTCCTCCTTTCATTCCCGAGTGCATTACACCAAATTGTCTAGCACACGGGAACGAAGGAGAAGCTACCCCCACGACAACAATTGGGATTCTTCGTCCTCTCATATATGGTGGAGACTCTCCCTCACTGATTCCTCTCTGAGATTTGTGACCATCGGTGATGGTCGTTACTCCCCCTTCCCCTAGTGCATAACAAAGGTCTAGCACCCGGAGAAGAAGGAGAAACGACCCCCACGACAACAGTCGGGATTCTTCGGCCTCGAAAGACTTAAAGTCAACCCGAAATATCGTTTAATTATCTTTCTAGAAAATCCAGGCCACTCGATATTTCCCACATATTCTAGCACAAGTCATGCCAAAATTCACGGAAAATTCCGGCATGACCTTTGCTAAAATAGGACATATCGAGCGCTTGAAATTTGCCGGAACGGAAATTAATCAACACTCCGGCAAAACATAGGCCACTCAAAGGTGTAACCTGAACATGACCGGCCACTTCGGCAACCACATATCCTATTTGAGCAACACAAGATATACATGTTTTTATCTACATCATATCTTATAGGACTCATATTGACATGGATATTTGGCTGGTCTCACCTCGAGGTCGGAGGGGGTCGATGACGGGGACGACGGCGGGGATGATGGAGGGGCTCCTTGATTTCTGCAAAAACAAAAACCCTATAAGTTATCACTAATACATCCCGAATAGTATCATACATATAACATCACTAATACAATTAAAAACCTAGCGAACGATGGGTATCGACGACGAGGATGCGGGATAGGCATCGTCGACGTCGATGCGGGAATAATTGCTTAAACTAAAAAAATAATAACAAATGTGACATGTTCAACTAGTTCTATTAATTCAACTAGTTCTTACTAAATATAAACTTACTATAAATAGAAATAAACTAGTTCTTTCTAAAAATAAAGTAGTACAACTAGTTATATTAATTTTCTTACTAAAAATACATTAGTTCTATTAATTCAACTAGTTCTTACTAAAACTAAACTAGTTCAACTAGTTTATTAATTTACTTACTAATTATTTTAAACACTTACTAAAAACAGTAAAAAAACTACATTATACAATAGTAAAAAACTACAGTGAAAAATAGAAAAAAAGAGATGGAGGGAGGAGGGGAAGGTAGGAGGAAGGAGAGAGGAGGAGGGTGAGGAGGCCGGTGGGATCGGAGGAGGGAGGGGCGGGGGGAGGAGGGGGAGGGTGGCCGGAGGAGGAGGAGGGAGGGGGCGGTAGGAGGAGGGCGGCCGGAGGAGGAGGAGGGAGGGGAAGAGGGAGGAGGGAGTACCTCGGCGAGGAGTAGCGTGGCGGTGGCGAACGACGTACGGGTTCGGCGCGGGCGAGAGCGAGTGAGAGGGAGTGAGTGTGAGAGGGTGAACCGCTCCAGGATAAGGTAAGTAAGCAGTAGCGCTGGTCAGTGGTACGCGCTACTGCTAAGTGGGGCTAGTCTGCGCCCAGTACAAATATAGCAGCAGCGCGGTTTCGCAGAACGCGCTACTGCTAAAGTAGTAGCAGTAGCGCGGTCTATTTGAAAACGCTACTACTAAGTAGCAGTAGCGCCCTGTTTTGTCTAGCGCTACTACTAAGATGTTGTGTATAAGGTTTTCCCCAGTAGTGTCTCCATGAACTTTAAAGAAAGGAGACCAATATGCATTTATTAGTTGTGTGTATATATATATTAGATATCGATAATGATGTAAAAATTGTGAATAGTGTTCTGGCAAACGTACCCATAGCTGTCTATCACATCTGCTCCTTTCGGACGCCATCATGCGAATGTTCTCGCAAACGATGTATGCACATACATTAGTCCCGGACGCCTACTTTATGGCATTTACGAGAATAGAATTCAATCAGATAATAATTAATCAAGCATGATAATTAATGGTATTGAAACTAGAATTAAAGAGATGGTAGCTAGCTAGTACTATACTTAATTAATTACCTTGGGTCGAGACCAATACAACTTTTGTTTCCATTGGCCTGGAACCGTTTTGATGAACTTTTCCCAAGCCCTGCCCGCCAGAAAATTAAACGAATAAAGGAGTTATTAATTAGTTGATATCAGGAAATGGCAAAGTAAAGAGGCCATATAGTTCGATAATGATTGAAATTACCTGTTGACCATCCCCTTCACAATTTCCTACTCAGTAACTGGTTTAAGTAGTGAGTCCAGTACTTCAACTTTTCCATCTTCAACTTGAATGATTAACAAGATCCAGTGGAAACTGCATGCGCACAGGTTTGCATGTATAAATTAAGCGGGCATGTGCATAACACTCATCAACTACCCTAAACCCTATACACTTATTAACATCTAGCTAGTATGCAAAAACAAAATTTATAGTACACGACAGTGTGACTCACCTGAAGTTGTAAGGAAGTAGTATATCTCGATTGGTATTTAGGCGCTTCAAGAACTCTAGCAAGCTTTTCTCTGTGTATTTTCTCGACCATTCTATTGTCCATATCTCTTGATTAATGGTATTTGGGTCAATGAACCCAATGCCATAGCGTCTACCTTTTTTCATTTCATAGATCTTCATTCTTCATAATACCACACAAAGGAATATAGTGAGGATAATTACAAGTAATGATCAACGAACACTACAGCTAGCTTGAGACTTCAATTACAGAAAGAAATCACTTACAGACAATAGCAACTGAAGATAGATTTGTCGAGTGCGTCTTGATCGAATAACTGAAACAGTTATGTAAACTCAACATACAGATCCTTCGCATGGAAGTAATGCTCTGGCTTGACTTTCACCATGATGGACTCTCGATTGGTAGTCTTGGCAATTTTCATGTACCATTCGTGCAATTCATACATTCTCATTGAGAGCTTCTTAACCTCCTTAGGCTTGATCAGAGGTTCGCCGTGGGCATATTTCCGTTTTAGCTCCTCCTCTTTAAAGGTTTCCATGGGCTCCATGCCTAGGAGTTGTTCTATAGTGCATCCGATCTCTTCAGCCTGCCTTCTATGATCGTCGGTTATTACCATCTGATCGGCCGCGCCGGTACTCACATGTGTTGGTACAATTAGCGGGGGGATCGATTGCACCGCCTGTTGTCCTAGCTGGGGAACAGTCTTCCTGCTTTTTTTGGTAGTTGTTTGGCTCGAGCTCGAGCTCGAGCCCTTCTTTTGTTGTGCTTGATAAGACTTCCTGATTTGATGCTCATAGTCCGAGTCAATAGGCTTGGGAGCTGGTGCTTTAGCCATACGAATAAAGTGGTTGACGACATGCTCAGGCACTTTCTCCTTTGGCGGCGGTGGCGGTCTCTGTCCAAAATGGGCGTCCAATTCGGCCCTGCATTGGGCATCGGTTTCCTCGTCGGTCATGTTGTAAGGCCTCTTCGGAAGAGGCGCGAGGCTTGGACCAAATTGGTATCTCTTGCCTCATGTACTTGTACTGCTAGCCGCCATAGCTGTGGTGGCTCTCTTCCGCTATTGCTTAGGCGGCAGAGCCCGCTGAGACGGCGGAGACGGCTGACGCGGTGCCGGACTTGGAGGAGGAGGAGTGGCCTGATGCGGTGCTGGACTTGGAGGAGGAGGAGTGGCCTGACGCGGTGCCAGACTTGGAGGAGGAGGAGTGGCCTGACGCGGTGCCGGACTTGGAGGAGGAGTGGCTTGACGCGGTAGCGGACATGGAGGAGTGGGAGTCTGCTGACGCGGTGGCGGACTTGGAGGAGGAGCCGGCTGACGCGGTGTCGGTGGCCTTGGAAAGATGATGCAATCCTTTCTCCATAGAATGATACGATGTATGGCCTCTCCCAGTGTGTTCTCGTCGTCACCTCCAGGAATGTCAAGCTCTAGCCCCGAATATTTTGCCACCACTTCATTGACAACGACACAAGCATAGCCAGCTGGAATCGGGTTGCAATGGAAGGTTGCTTTAGGGGGATTTGTATAAGCAACGGCGTCCGCCACCTTCATGGATATGTTCTTCATTTTGAAGTGTAGCTCACAATTAGTGTTATCCATGATGTCATCCACACGGTATCTATCCAGCAGTGCCTCATCGCCCGGGGTGGAACCCATGCTGCTTCTCGGCATGGATGATGCACTGCCAGCCGCGGTGCAAAAGTTTAGTCCCACCTCACCCAGCGAAGGGCAGCCGCACTGGTTTATAAACCCAGTCGCGGCTGCTCCTTCGAGCTCCTCTCTATTGCAGGCCTTCTGGGCCTACCTCTGCTGCGATGCCCTGTGGGCCTACCGGGCCTTGCGGGCCTGCATCCTGGCCCAACTACAGGTTTGGTTTCTAGTCGTATGCAGGCCGTTGTGGCCCAGTAGGCGGGCTTTTTTAAAAAAAAAATCTTCATTATTTATTTTTTATTGTTTCTGAGTTGTTTTTTGCTTTATTTAGAGTTTCTTTATGAATCTTTTTGCTTTAGGTAAAAAAATTATAAAATTTCTGTTAGTGCCAGTAGTTTTCAAATTTGAATAGTTTAAATATGAATTATTTGAAATTTGTGTGAATCACTAGTTTGTGAATAACTTTACTTTAATAATAGATTTTTCAGTGATTCTTTTTTACTCTCTCTAATATTAGTGTGTTTTATCATTATATTCAATTTGGCAATACTTAGGTTATTTAAAAAATGAAATTCCTTTTGTAACAGATGAGTTTTCATCCGAAACCCTGATACTTCGAAAGAGATTGTCCATTTTGTATATGAAGTGCATCCAGTTTTTGTCGTAACCCTCTCAACTTTTTAGCACATGCTATGTGGGTGAAATGATGATACCATGCCAACTTTCAACCTTTTCAGAGTTCATTTGTAGTGCTTTTCAGTTTCAGGGTCCTTTAGCTCAAAAAAATCAGTAAATGCATGAAAAATAGCAAATGAAGTCAGAAAGGGTTGAAAATTGATGATGTGGCTTTGAATGGTGCATACTGAACACAAAGAAAGTCTGGAGTTTAAATAAGTTAAAAAGTAATGCCTTTGTAACAGATGATTTTTCGTCCGAAACCCTGATACTTCGAAACTTATTGTCCATTTTGCACACGAAGTGGATCCAGTTTTTTCCATAACCCTCTCAACTTTTTTGCACATGCTATGTGGGTGAAATGATGATACCATGCCAGCTTTCAATCTTTTCAGAGTTCATTTGTAGTGCCTTTCAAGTTCAGGGTCCTTTAGCTCAAAAAAATCAGTAAATGCATGAAAAATAGCAAATAAAGTCATAAAGGGTTGAAAATTGATGACGTTTGTCCGAAGCACAAAAGTACACGTTTCAAATGCCAAAACACATAAGCACCCTAACTATTACAAAGATTCCCTATGGTTTGTCCAAAGTGGGACTTTCCAGATATATAAATCCGGAAACTCACTAGAGAAGAAAGTGATGACAGTGAAGCCGGTCACATCCCAGACTGGGATCTCTGGATGTGAAACTTTTTCTTCACGTGTGTCCCTTTGCGTCGTAACCATGGGCAATCTTCATCATTTAACTGGATGCTCGGGTCAATATTCACTGTGAAGGGAGCTATTTCATGAAATTTTTCATAATCTTCTGACATGTGTGTCTTGTCATCCACTCCCACGATGTTTCTTTTTCCTGAAAGAACTATGTGTCGCTTTGGCTCATCGTATGATGTATTCGCTTCCTTATCTTTTCTTTTTCTCGGCTTGGCCGTAGACATGTCCTTCACATAAAAAACCTGCGCCATATCATTGGCTAGGACGAATGGTTCGTCTGCGTACGCAAGATTTTTTAGATCCACTGTTGTCATTCCGTACTGCGGGTCTTCCGTTACCCCGCCTCGTGTCAGATTGACCCATTTGCACAGAAACAAAGGAACCTCCAAACCATGTTCATAGTCAAGTTCCCGTATCTCCTCTATGTAACCATAATATGTGTCCACTCCCCTCTTGGTTGCTGCATCAAAGCGAACACCACTGTTTTGGTTCGTGCTCTTCTTATCTTGGGCGATCGTGTAAAATGTATTCCCATTTATCTCGTACCCTTCGAAAGTCATCATATTCAAAGACGGTAACTGGGACAACAAATACAGGTCATCTTCAACAGTGTCGTCATGCATGGCACGTGTTTGCAACCAACCGGCGAAAGTCCCCGTTTGTTCACGTGTAATCCGGTCGTCAGACTGCTCTGGGTGTTTGGAGCGTAGAATATTCTTGTGTTCCTCCATATACGGAGCCACCAAGGCGGAATTTTGTAGAACTGTGTAGTGTGCTTGAGTGAGAGAATGCTCGTCCATACATATTATTTGTTTCGGTCCTAGCGTGCCATTTTCATCCAATCTGCCCTTATGCCGTGATTCAGGAACACCAATCGGCTTAAGGTCAGGAATAAAGTCAATACAAAACTCAATGACCTCCTCATTTTCATGGCCCTTGGAGCTGCTTCCTTCTGGCCTAGCATAGTTATGAACATATTTCTTTAAGACTCACATGAACCTCTCAAAGGGGAACATATTGTGTAGAAATACAGGACCCAGAACGTTAATCTCTTCGCATAGGTGAACTAGGACATGCGTCATGATGTTGAAGAAGGATGGGAACACCAACTCGAAACTGAAAAGGCATTGCACCAAATCATTCTCTAACCTTGGTATGATTTCTGGATCGATTACCTTCTGAGAGATTGCATTGAGGAATGCACATAGCTTTAAAATGGGTAATCGAACGTTTTCCGGTAGAAGCCCCCTCAATGTAACTGGAAGCAGTTGCGTCATAATCACGTGGCAATCATGAGACTTCAGGTTCTGGAACTTTTTCTCTGCCATGTTTATTATTCCCTTTATATTCGACGAGAAGCCAGATGGGACCTTCATACTGAGCAGGCATTCAAAGAAGATTTCCTTCTCTTCTTTGGTAAGAGCGTAGCTGGCATGACCCTGATGTATGCCGTCTTTTCCGTGCATACATTATTGGTCCTCTCGTGCCTCCGGTGTATCTTTTGTCTTCCCATACACGCCCAAGAAGCCAAGCAGGGTCACGCAAAGATTCTTCGTCACGTGCATCACGTCCATTGCAGAGCGGACCTCTAGGTCTTTCCAATATGGTAGGTCCCAAAATATAGATTTCTTCTTCCACAAGGGTGCGTGTCCGTCAGCATCATTCGAAACAGATTGTCCGCGAGGACCCTTTCCAAAGATTACCTTCAAATCCTTGACCATATCATGTACATCATCACCAGTATGGTGGCGAGGCTTCATCCGGTGATCTGCCTCACCTTTGAAATTCTTGCCTGTCTTTCTTATGGGATGCCTGCTCGGAATAAATTGACAATGATCCAGGTACACATTCTTCTTACTATTATCCAAATATATATTGTCGGTATCATCCAAACAGTGCGTGCATGCGCGGTATCCCTTGTTTGTCTGTCCTGAAAGGTTACTGAGAGCAGACCAATCATTGATGGTCACAAACAACAACACAAGTAGGTCAAATTCTTCCTGTTTGTGCTCATCCCACGCACGTACACCTTTTCTATTCCACAGCTGTAAGAGTTCTTCAACTAATGGCCTTAGGTACACATCAATGTCGTTGCCGGGTTGCTTAGGGCCTTGGATGAGCACTGGCATCATAATGAACTTCCGCTTCATGCACAACCAAGGAGGAAGGTTATACATACATAGAGTCACAGGCCAGGTGCTACGGTTGCTACTCTGCTCCCCAAAAAGATTAATGCCATCTGCACTTAGACCAAACGATACGTTCCTCGCATCACCTGCAAAGTCCTCCCAGTACTTCTCTCGATTTTTCTCCACCGCGACCCGTCAGCGGGTACTCTCAACTTCCCGTCTCTCTTACGGTCTTCTCTGTGCCATCGCATCAACTTGGCATGCTCTTTGTTTTGGAACAAACGTTTCAACCGTGATATTATAGGAGCATGCCACATCACCTTGGCAGGAATCTTCTTCCTGGGGCGCTCGCCCTCGACATCACCAGGATCATCACGGCTGATCTTATAGCGCAATGCACCGCATACCGGGCACACGTTCAAATCCTCGTACTCACTGCGGTAGAGGATGCAGTCATTAGGGCTTGCATGTATCTTCTGCACCTCTAATCCTAGAGGGCAGACAGCCTTCTTTGTTTCGTACGTACTTCGAGCAATTCGTTGTCCTTTGGAAGCATCTCCTTTAACATTATCAACAACTTTTCAAATCCCTTGTCAGATACACCATTCTTTGCCTTCCATTGTACCACCGTATTCAGGGAACCCATGGCCAGGACAGCTATTGTCGTCCTCTTCTTCTTCATTGTCTTCCATCATAACCCCTCTTTCTCCGTTCTTGGTCCAAACATTATAGTGGAGCATGAAACCGGACTCAAACAGGTGGATGTGAATGGTTCTTGACGTAGAGTAATTCAGATCATTCTTACAGCCAGCACATGGACAAGGCATAAAACCATCCGCCCGCTTGTTTTCCTCAGCCGCAAGCAGAAAAGTATGCACGCCATTAACAAACTGGGGAGAGCATCGGTCATCGTACATCCATTGTCGGCTCATCTTCATTACACATCACCGAAAAGACCAAATTAATACAAGTTCATACATAAAGTTCATACAACACTTATTCTCATAAAACAACATACAAATAACTCTCTAGCTAAAGCATTTAAATGCAACAACAAATGCGATCAAGCTCGTAACTAAGGTAACAATTGATCCAACAACATAATGATACCAAGCCTCACTATCGATGTCATATTTTCTAATCTTCAAGCGCATTTTCTCCATGTTGATCATGTGATTATCGACGACATCGACAACATGCAACTCCAATTCCATCTTCTCCCCCTCAATTCTTTTCAATTTTTCTTTCAAATACTCATTTTCTTTTTCAACAAAATTTAACCTCTCGACAATAGGGTTGGTTGGAATTTCCGGTTCACATACCTCCTAGATAAAAATATCTATGTCAATTTGATGGGCATAATTTTTCATAAACACGAAATGCAACAAATAGTTTTAAAATAGAATATACCATATCCGAATCATAACCCGGACGAGGGCCGACGGGGACGGATATCAAAACCATGGCACTATGTATAACAAACAACGTACGAGCTGGGTAAGATAATTATCCAAGTAACTATATATATAAATCACACAAACATGATTTTTTTATATAAAAAAGATAAGAACAAGAGGCTCACCACAAGGTGGTGCCGGCGATGGGACGGTGCGGACGATCGACGGTGGTTAGGACGAAGACGGGAAGGCACTAAGTAAACCACACCTACATAGGCAAACTAAGAGTTATTTTGACCTCAGATTGCATATAAATCAAATAAACTACCACATATAATTCCTCCCAAACTCAAAAACCCACAAATCACTATACTTATAGAGCATTGCAAGAGCTAATCTAGCAATGAGAGATAAAAGGACAAAGTTGCTAACCTTTGTGATCACTTGGATGGATGGGGTGCCTTCAAATCTTCACAAATTTTGGCAAAAATGAAGGTGAGCTCGAGCAAGAGGGGAAGAAAAATAGAGAGGAGGGAAAAAACAGAGCGCTTCGACTCGGGATGGACGAAGCACTATATATAGTGGTGGCATCTCTAGTACCGGTTCGTTGGATGAACCGGTACTAAAGGTGCTGGCAGGGCCCCAGCCTGACAACAACCTGCCACCACCTCTTTTAGTAGGTTCGCCACGAACCGGTACTAATGAGCGCCGCCCGCCTAGCCGTTGGCACCGGCACTAATGGTCACATTAGTGCCGGTTCAATTACAAACCGGGACTAATGAGCTTCACATTAGGCCCTTTTTTCTACTAGTGAGTTCATATGCATCCAACATATAAGATTGTGATCATCATCAACCAGCATGCCATTCATGCCCACGGGAGGTTCAACTGCAGCGCGGCAAATTCTGAGGAGATATCCGATCACTCAAAGCAATAGATCTGCCATGCTGATGTTTGGCCTGCTAGCATCGGATTGCAATAATACCAAAATGATGCTTATGCTATGAATAGGAGAGTAAAAATGACGGGGTCTTGGGTACTCATTTAGTTTTCATTATGTGTTAACGTTGTTCCTAACTTGCATGGCTATCTATCATCTTCACTACTTTGTTAGAACAATTGTCGTTGTGTGTTAATTAACGTTATTCCAAACTTGTTTACTAATTGTCTTACTTATTATGGTTCTTAAATTCATTGTTTCTATATTGACATATAATTATGACGTGCAAACACGTACATTGATAATCATATTCTTTGCCATGTCAGCAGAATATGCTGCCACGTCTGTCGTGGTAGTGTAGTTCAGATGCATGTCAACCAATTAGTGACATGTCGAACAAATACCACGCCACTACTGTGTCTACTCACAAGAGGTGGTACCATGCCACCATTAACATTTATCAGGGCACAACATTGGTGGTGTGGGTGTTGCACGCCACCAACGTGGTTTTGGCTCGTCACCAGTAGCGTTTTTTGTACTAGTGTTTATAATCGGTAGTCCCTGTTAGACAAGTATGGCTACATGCATGCTTTCTAGAGTTTCACCTTTTATAAACAGATGTAGCATTAGTTTTATCTATTTTTCTTTAGATCTAGCAATGGTATCCCCCATTCTTGAGTTTAGTTGTTCTATGATATTGCTCACATGTGTTTGTTGTGCCGTGTAGTGTGAGTACACATACCTGGACCACATTATTCTGACATATTACACAACAATCAATCTTCAAAAATGATAATCCTACAACAACCTATAAAATTCCTAAGATTTATAATCCAACAAAGCAAACAATCTATATAAAAAAATTTCAACAATTATAATCTTACAAAGTTCTTTTGAAAATTATTAATTAATAATTCTTGTAGATCTATGTTAACATTGAAGATAAACCTCGTTGTATTGATCCTACTGAATTGAAGTGTTGGTTGAAAAAATATGTGTGGGTCGATTGTACATGGCCTTAGATCAGTATGTGCCATTAAAGTTTGGAACATGTCTCTGTCGAGTGATCACCTATACTAAGTTGGTGGGTTGGTCATACATTATATCATGTTAGTACACCCTATCAATGGATTTGGATAATCTCACCTTCGTTTGTTTACGTCATGAAACCATAAGAAAGGAGCAAGTGAAGCATCTAGAAGTGCTTTCTTTGTCGCACACACAAAAAATTCTTCATGGGAAAACCAACTGAAAGATTCGATTTGGACGTCATAGAAAAGGTTATGTTGTTATCTACGTAGGGCTGCCCCGTGACCCTGTCCCAGGGTACTAAGGATTTTGTTTTAGGGACAAATATTTGTGTTCCGGATCAATGCTTTTGTTGTGACATGCTAAGTTTTCTCCCCTATATATATAGCCAGTACATTGATGGGTCTCACACGACAGACGCATGTTTTGCCCTTCCTAAACTCATAAGGGAAAGACGTGTGATTGAGTTCGTGCACGGCCTTATAAGAATTCGAAAATTAGATTACCAATTTGAGATAAATCTATGTAGACCAAGCCTTTTAGTAGTTTCTAAAATAAACATCTTTGCAACATTACATATGAAAAGATGCAACTCCCTACTATACATATCTCAATCCAGGTGCACTTAATTTAAATATGTAGCAATTCAAGTAAATAGATGATTTTTTTTTTACTTTTGCGTGTTAGATGGATGATGGTTGTATGTGTTTGACCAAGTATTATGTAACCTTTTTCTTTGTTATCTTAGTCCTTAAAATCAAAGATTAATGACGTAGATATTTTAGGCTATGTGGCTCAACCTAATTGCTCGAAAAAAATCCCTATATTAAAAATCAAACCCATTCATCCTTGGAAATGATAATAAAACACTATTAATAATAATAATAAAATAAAATTATATATATAATATTACCTCCGACCCAAATTAGTTGTCTTAGATTTGTCTAGATATGAATGTATGTAACACTAAAACGTGTGGAGATACATCCGTATCTAGAAAAATCTAAAACAATTAATTCGGGACAGAAGGAGTAGATAGGTAGCCAAAGTTAGAAAAAATTTACTACTTACTATTTTATATAGTTACCCCCATTTATCCTTGGAAATAAGAATAATACGTTATTAATAACATTAAATATAATAAATTATATATATATTAATAGATATAGGTATTAATGGAAATAATAGTAGTATTATTCTACAGCTCCTAACCCCCGACTATATATATGCCTCAAAATGGAGATGGAGTACGTGTAACCCGTCTAGTTTTGGCTGCAGGCGCGCAGGGAAATAGTCAGGATCCTCGCCGTCGCCGCAGGGATACAGTGCCTCCCCGTCGTCGAGCGAAGGGCAGTGCATACGTCTGTTGAAGAATGGCGGTACGTCGTCGTTCCACCCTCCTTTTTATTTTTGTATGTATTTTTGTATTGATGCATCGAGTAAAGATCAATTAGACATGATGGAGTTTATTTGTTATTTTCTCTCTTGACATGATGGATAATTGCCTGCTGGCTCCCGCCAATTGTTCCTCGAATGCATGCTGAGTTGGGAGGATTGGCTTGCGCTAGTGATGTCTTCTTCCCTAATTAAAAATTGTTATTCATTAGAGCTGTCATCGGAACATTATAATGTGGGCTCTCACTTGCTCAATTTAACATGAGGAAAAACACTTATTATGTTTACGCGTCACTTTTCTCAGTTTAAGGAAAATCATGTGTTCTACGTCCCATTTCCATGTGACCACTCGAGTATCGCCTGCTCATGGGTGGTCTACCCCTCAAAATAGTGGGGAAGAGATAGTCCATATTCGACGCTAAACATCATATTATTCCTATTATCACAATTTTCTAGCCAAGATACCACTCAAGTATCACCACATCTAACAAGAGGGGACTTTTCATTGTTATGCGCTTCGGACGACCAAGTTCTGCAACATGCTCGTGTACTGCAGGTAGCTATGTGGCATGAGTTATGCCGCTACCAAGAGAAACTTAATAATACAGAATGTTTCTAGCTGGAACAACTCAAGATCAATCAAACTTGACTGTATGGCCAAGGAACACTCGATTGTTGTCATGCTGGGAAGGGACTTTTCATCTCCATAAACTCCGGACAACCAGGTTCCATAGGACGCTCATAAACCGCTTGTAACTATGTGGCTTAAAGTACATCTCTACCAAGGGTAAAGTACTGATTTAGCAAGTTGCTAGATAGACTCGCTCAAGACCAATCAAACATTAAGTAGTATACATCTTTCTTCTCTTGCTAACGGTGAGTGTATGTCTTATTTTGTCAATGGCCCATGAAATTGATTAGAAAGTAAGACTTCACATAATTAGTTATCATGTATGGTCATCACCTTAGACACATCTCAGCAATGACACGCGTATATGAACCTTTTTGAACCACAAAAGGATTGGTTTCCATTTGGGTTGTAGATTGTATCTTGATTTTTTTTATTTCCTAAAAGAGTTTTGGTCTAACAGTTTTTCTAGGAAGAAGACAGAAAATAAAAGAAAGAATAAAATATGAAAGAAAAGCAATTCTTGAATGGAAATTGAAAATAAATGTAGCCCCAGTTCCTTCGGAAATGGTAAGATTTTTGGCGCATGAAGAATGGGCGACCCATATCATCTTGACTTGGTTCTGCTTTCCCTCTTTTTTGGGCATGATCCCTATATTCTACCTTGTAATCTACATGAAATGGAGATTGCATCATGTATGCACAAAATAAGGCTGACGGCTTTGTTATCATGTTTCCATGTGAGGATGGTAAGATAGTGAAACATGGTGTAATAGTTTTAGGGAGTGTGGCTTTTCTTGCTCGCACACAATAGAAAAATCATTGGAGGACAAAGTTATGTACAGTAGGGTATTTCATACCCATGTTTTACACGCTTAAATGTGGAAGTACGAATTGCTTTTCTCATGGTTTGCCTTCAATATTTATTGATGTATGCTTAACTAATGTCACAGGGTTGGAGGAATGGTAATGATGACGGTGATAAGGGGAAAAGTATTGTTGAGCCTGAACCCTCATGGTCTCCGGACTTTAGGAACTTAGATGCTCCTGGCTCGTCCATGCTGGTACCTCAGGTAGTAACTGATTTTGTATTTAAATACAAGAGATAGCCATGACTTGTTGTTATTAAGATCGTAGTGTGATATCTGCATGGGAATACAGAAAAAAGGAAGGATATAATGTTTGTTATTGTTTTGTCCAATTGTGTTTCTGAGTCAAATAAAATGGGCCCACGGTTGACTTAGTTGTAGTTACGATGATCTAATGGTTGTGCTTTGTTGATTGAAGTAGGGTAGTATATTAATGGCCTGATTTTTTGCTTTCATGTCCGATTTTCTAGCATGGCTATCCTTTCTCTTGTTAACCTATCAAGTGGTTTTAGTACATAATAGATCCAAAATGGTTGACTATGTGCTGCCCATGATGACACACTGGAACTCCTTTGAACAAACATGGAATGTAACCACTAGTAGGAAAAGGGGCTTTTACCTCGGTTCATAAGGGCCTTTAGTCCCGGTTCTGGAACCGGGACTAAAGGGTCGTTACTAATGCCCTAGCCCTTTAGTCTCGGTTCTTACACGAACCGGGACTAAAGGCCGTCCACGTGGCCGGTGCGGGGAGCCCAGGCAGGAGGGCCTTTGGTCCCGGTTGGTGCCACCAACCGGGACCAATAGGCATCCACGCGTCAGCACCTGGCAGGAGCTGAGGTTTTTGTTTTTTTTGAAAGGGGGGGGGGGTTGGGGGTTTTGGGGGGTTAATTTAGGTTGTTATTAGGTAGCTATTAGAGAGAAGTGTCCTCTCTTATATCTCCGTGCTTGGTTTACCAACGCTACGTACTGCTATGCCTAAACATGGCTTAGATTGAAGTGAAGGCAACATGTGGTGCATGTCGAAAGTAATACTAATCCGGACTTGATCAAGTTTGGATTGTACTACTTTCGGCACACACCACATGCATGTTGCCTTCACTTCAATCCAATCCATGTTCATTTCACCCGCTGATATATAATAACTCTTCATGCGCGCATCATGCATCATCATATATAATAACAAGTCCTACTAATCATCATCATACAACTTCTACTCGTTATTAATAACAAGTCATACGATCATCATCCTCACAGTCATCGAACCAACCCTACTTAATTGTTCTTAGCACATGATCATCAGTATTAGATAGGACCGAAATACCCTCTTTAAGGTAAAATAGCATAAAACAATATAGACCCTGACTCTCCATTATGGAGAATGGAGATCATCCTGTCTCCAATTATTGCGCCTCGCTTCCTTTTGCTTCCAAGAACCTCCTTGCGACTGTCCATACATTTTTTCCATTCTTTGATTTGCATGTCTCCACTTCTTTTAGAAATCCATACAAATATACAAATCGAAAGTAATATAAAATTATATATTAAGGGAAACTTAGAATTGTCAAAATTTCCTAAAAGCGGTGGTTCATTGAGATTCGTAGGATGACCTGGTTGTATATTCAAAACATCAAGCCTACCATTCTGATACATCAAATGAGGCACACAATCCTCTGGGATTATCTGTTGAAAAACATAGTAATAACTTCATAGTTAGCAATGATAATGTACTAGTTTTAGAACTATGCAAAATATGCACGGATGTCGTAATAGTAAGAAATCTTACCAGGGTATCTCCATAGTAGTTACCGTAGTTCAACACGTGCACTAGTGGTACGTATTGACCATAATGTTGAGGAGTTTGATTGTAGATATTGTAATTCTCAATATCAGTACAAAATCCGACCAGATGAGTTTTCTCCTTATAAGTTAACTTAGAGCCATCGGTGTAGTAGGTTCTGTCTACCATGTTCCGCACATTGTTTGAACAATCAAAATAAGCTGTCAATGAAAATAAGTTATCAACTATTTTGAAATGAACAATATAAATTAGCTAATAACTATGTTTGAGAAACTCACATAGCGGTAGAATTGGAGGCGTATCAACAAGGACCCAAATGTCCATATTGTCTTGCTTGATGTCAGGATCACCAAGATCCATGGTGACAAGCATACCCTCATCAAAACCATACATCTTGCAAAATGCTTCCCAATTTTTGCAACCAAAATGGGTTACGCTCTCAGAATTATACAGCTTTACTTCAAAATCTATATCATGATGGGTCCTTAGGTGAATTTTCTTTGTTTCCATACTTTCATGGTCTTCAAAACCCATCCTCTCCAAGACGTAGCGTCTTGCATGGCATGGGATAAGCTAGCCGAATTGTAAAAGATGAAAAGTACACGTTGAAATAGTTGAAGTCGTGCTTAATTACGAAAAAATAACACTTGTCGTCGTTGCGTACCGTTTCAACATCGAACGTCTCCTCCAGCTTAATACTGAAGCGCCGATCTTCGTCCAGGTGAGGCCTGTCGCACTGACCTCGGTCGTCGTGGCACCAGTCACACTCCCCCGGGAGACTTTCGTCGTCCGAGTACGACATTTCCTATGTTCATAATTCAAATATTAAACATCTATAATTAAATATATGTACTAAAAAACCTAAGTTAGATCATTATTATTCATCACGGGTTGACTATCGGTTTGTCGAGTCTTTTCTTGAAAACTCTCAGCTCACGTGGTGTATACATTCGACCGTTGGTGATGGTCGCTCCTCCCTTTGTGCCCGTGTGCATTACACCAAAATGTCTAGCTAGCACACGGGAACAAAGGAGAAGCGACCCCCACGACAACAGTCGGGATTCTTCGTCCTCTCATGTATATATGGTGGAACTCTCCCTCACTGATTCCTCTCTGACATTTGCGACCGTCGGTGATGGTAGCTCCTCCTTTCGTTCTCGAGTGCATTACACCAAATTGTCTAGCACACGGGAACGAAGGAGAAGCTACCCCCACGACAACAGTCGGGATTCTTCGTCCTCTCATATATGGTGGAGACTCGACAGACTTACAGTCAACCCGAAATATCGTTTAATTATCTTTCTAAAAGAGGATTTGGCTGGTCTCACCTCGATGTCGGAGGGGGCGGTGACGGGGACGACGGCGGGGATGATGGAGGGGCCGGGGGCTCCTAGATTTCTGCGAAAACAAAAACCCTATAAGCTATCAACTAATCATAGTGCTCTCCAATTTTAGCATTCAAAGTAGGATCGGAGTAGTTTTACACTGTGAGCATTCAATAAGCAAAATCAAATCACAAAATAAAGTAGTATTCAAATTAGGATGCATTCAATTATAAGCAAAACTACATCATCTCCATGCGTCCGTACATCGTCGAATATTATCACTAATACACCTCGAATACTATCATACATATAGCATCGCTAGTACAGCTAGAACAGTAGCGCTCGATGGGTATCGGCGCGGGCGGTGGACACCCAAAGGGACGGAACCATCACAGGATCATAGCTCCAGTGAGATCCCTGAAGAACCTGCCAGGTATTGTCGAACCTGCCCTCCAACGCAACCATGTAGCGACGGACGTGCTGGTCCTCCTCGCTGACACGGTGACGTACCACCTCCGCGGTGTCCGGAAGTCTCGGCACCGTCACTGGTCCACGCGAGCGCCACCAAACAAGGATCGGGTCAACGACGGGCTGGTTCCTCACCAACCTACGCCCACCGGAAGGTAGCACCTCCCAAAACCAGCCCGGCGGAGCCCAGTCCCGGACATGGCCCCTCTGATCAAGCCGGCCTCCTCCGCCGAGTCGACGACGAGGATGCGGGATAGGCATCGTCGACGTCGATGCGGGAATAATTGCTTTAACTAAAAAAACTAGTTCTATTAATTTCCTTACTATAAATAGAATAAAGTAGTACTTACTAAAAATAAACTAGGTAGTTTAACTAGTTCTATTATTTTTCTAACTAATTCTATTAAACACTTTCTAAGTAGTACTTACTAAAAGTTATCGGGGAGGGGGGTACATATATCGACAACGACATACCCGATAAAAAATAAGAAGAGGAAGAAGACGGAAAAAAAGAGGAGAAGAAGAAAGGAATAGAGGAGGAGATCGAAGAAAAGAAAAGAAAAAAGAGGAGAAGAAGAAAAAATAGAATAATATATTATTATATTTCTTCTTCTTCTCCTCTATTTCTTCTTCTTCTACTCTTTTTTTTCTTCTTTTTCATCTTCTTAATTATTTCTCCTCTACTTCCTCTCCTCTTCTTCTTATTCTTCTTCTTCTTCTCCTTCTTCCTCTTCTTATTTTCCTTTTTTCTCTCCTTCTTTTTCTTCTAAATATGAACATACATAAATGACTTTGATCATACACAATTTCTATGAACAAAAAAATTCATAAAGATTCTATGAACAAAATTACAACAGAAAAAATCATAAAAATTCTATGAAAAAATTTATATATTCTTTGCATATGAACATACAAACATTTGCATATTCAATAATAATATCACCAAAAAAAATCTAAACTACACATCTAAATTAATACATCTAAATTACAACAACTAAATTAACTACACATCCAAATTAATACAACTAAATTACAAATCTAAACTACACATATATAATAGCTAGGGGGCGCGGCGGCAGCGGCGGCGGCCATTACAGGGAGGAGGAGGAGGGGATCGGGGCGGCGCTCACAGGGTGGCGGAGGGCGACGGCGTGGGTGGCGGAGGGAGACGGCGACCGCGGCGGGCCGGGGGCGGAGGGCGGCGACGGTGACGTACGGGGCGACGGCTCGGGGGCGCGCGGCGGAGGACGACAGCGACAGGCAATGGCGTGGGCTCGGGGGCACGGGCGACGGCGACGACGGCGGGGCAGCCTGGCGGCGTAGATCGAGCTCGCGGCGTCGTCGGGCGGGGGGACACTGGCGATGGAAATCAGAAAATTTCCTAAGTGCTGCTTATATAGCAAAGGCTTTGGTCCCGGTTCAACGCACAAACCGGAACCAATACCCACCCTTTAGTCCCGGTTGGTGGCACCAACCGGGACCAAAGGCCTCTTTTCACCAGCGCAAAGGGCGGGAAGCAGAGGGTTTTGGTCCCGGTTGATGGCACCAACCGGGACCAAAGGGGAGCATTGGTTCCGGTTGGAGCCACCAACCGGGACTAATGTGCTGGCGCGGTGCGGTGGGAAGTTTAGTCCCACCTCGCTAGCTGAGAGAGCTCAGCACCTGTTTATAAGCTGCGTTGCAGCTCAGGTGCTGAGCTCCTCTCTAATATGCAGGCATTACATGCCTACCTTTGTCACTGCCATGTTGGGCCTATTGGGCCTGCGGGCCTGCATCCTGGCCCATGTGCAGATGGGTTTCTAGTCGTATGCAGGCCGTGTGGCCCATTAGGCGGCATTTTTTTATTTTTTCCAGTATTTTTTTATTTTTGAATTATTTATTTTCTTTTGATTTTTGCTTTATTTTTTTATTCTTTTTGCTTTTAGCTCAGAATAATTATAAACTTTCTGTTACTCCATTAGTTTCCAAATTTGAATAGTTTAAATTTCATCCGGAAACTCGTCTGTTATAAAGGGATTTCATTTTTTAAAACTTATTTGAACTCCTGACTATTTGTGTGTTCAAAATGCACCATTCAAAGCCACATCATCATTTTTCAATCATTTCTGACTTCATTTGTTATTTTTCATGCATTTACTAATTATTTTGAGCTATAAGACCCTAAAATTGAAAAGCATTTCAAATGAACTCTGAAAAGGTTGAAAGTTGGCATGATATCATCATTTCATCCACATAGCATGTGCAAGAAAGTTGAGAGGGTTACGGCAAAAACTGGATGCACTTCGTGTACAAAACGGACAATCTCTTTCAAAGTATCAGGATTTCATCCGGAAACTCGTCTGTTACAAAGGGATTTCATTTTTTAAAACTTATTTGAACTCCTGACTTTTTTTGTATTCAAAATGCACCATTCAAAGCCACATCATCATTTTTCAATCCTTTCTGACTTCATTTGTTATTTTTCATGCATTTACTAATTATTTTAAGCTATAAGACCCTAAAATTGAAAAGCATTTCAAATGAACTCTGAAAAGGTTGAAAGTTGGCATGATATCATCATTTCATCCACATAGCATGTGCAAGAAAGTTGAGAGGGTTACGGCAAAAACTGGATGCACTTCGTGTACAAAACGGACAATCTCTTTCAAAGTATCAGGATTTCATCCGGAAACTCGTCTGTTACAAAAGGATTTTGACTTATCTCATCACGTACACTGTGGTCTGATGTACATTTGAATAAGAAAATGCCTTATCTCTTTGATTTAATTTGACGTAAGGACACTGCAATATGTGTACATTTCGCAGGTTATGAATAGTTGCTCTAACTCCTTTGGAGGGACAAAGAAAATAAGATTGTTGGAAGATAGAAAGAAAAAGAGGAAACAGTATGGAGGTACAGCACATGGCAATCAAATCTTCTTGGATGGCAGCCATGATGAACATATGCCTCCCCCAAATCCAATGGTTGGATTTAGCCTGCCCAATTATAGACAACTACCAGTGGACAGAAAAATTCCTAAAAAAGCTATCGGGCGACCTTTTTTCTACTATGAAAATGTGGCCCAAGCTCCCAGAGGTGTATGGGCGACCATTTCAAGATGTCTGTATGGCATTCAACCTGAGTATGTGGACTCGAAGCATTTGTGTGCAGCTGCAAGGAAAAGAGGCTACATCCACAATTTGCCGATTGAGAACAGAGCACCTCTTCTTCCTCTGCCTCCAATGACGATACTTGAGGCATTCCCTCGGTACAAGAAGTGGTGGCCTTCCTGGGACACGAGAACGCAGTTCAACTGCTTGCGAACAAGTGTGGCATGTCAACAGCTGACAGGAAGCATTGGTGCTCTTGCAAGAACAGGGAATCCACCGCCTCGAAATATTCAAAAAGATATGATCAAACAGTGCAAAGAGTACAATCTTGTCTGGATAGGAAAGAACAAGGTTGCTGCATTGGAACCTGAAGAGATTGAATATCTACTAGGTTTCCCGAAGGACCACACAAGGGGACTTGCCAGCACAAATAGGTACAAATCTCTCGGCAACTCTTTCCATGTTGATACTGTTGCTTACCACTTGTCAGTGCTAAAAGGCATGTTTCCCAATGGTGTTAATGTGCTGTCCTTATTCACTGGTATTGGAGGAGGAGAGGTAGCTTTGCACAGGTTGGGAATCAACATGAGGACAGTGGTTTCTGTTGAAATAGACAAAGCTAGTAAGAGGATTTTCAGGGATTGGTGGGATCAGACTCAAACAGGCACGCTGATTGAGATTGATGACGTGAAATCTCTTACTGATGATCAAGTTGCAACATACGTTACTACATTTGGCGGCTTCGACTTGGTGATTGGGGGCAGCCCATGTAACAATCTTGCTGGGTGCAACCGATCCAGCCGTCATGGCTTGGAGGGCAAGCAATCTGTTTTGTTCCACCATTATGTCAGAATCTTGAATGCCGTCAAGTCAGCTATGGCCAGGAAGTAGCCTAATCATTGCAGTTCTTGTTGTATCATTCAATGCTTTATATCTAGGAAGCGCAACTTATCTGTGTTTAAACATTGAATTGATGTGGAGGGTTTTTATTTGGGAGAAATATCATATTGACATTTAGCCATACGATGTTTATGGTTGCTAACTGATTTAGATCTTGCTCGTGTTTATTTGGGAAAAGACTATTCTTGGTCCCCTCAACTATTTCAGAGCCTAATTTTGTGCAGGCAGGGAGTACATTTAGTTCTAGGAATTCCCTCCCTTCTAGTTTGTAGAAAAATGCCTTAGTGCTGGTTGCTCCAAATTCTGTTCAGCGGGCTCTTTTTGCCAACAGAATTTGTACATCTTTGATTTATTTGCAAACATGTCCGTCGCATGCATTCCGCGTAGAGGTAGAAGACTGACATTCTGCTGGCAGTAGAACAGATTGTTTTCTTAATTTTTTGCATACGCTGCATCTGAACATAATTTTGCTAGCTGCGGAGCGGAGTTTCTGTTGCTGACATATTTCTTGGAGACTGCATCCAGAGGCAGTGGAGGATTTAAGACGTGCAAATTCAGGGTTTCCTACACTGTTATGTTCTCCATTTTCTGTTCAGATTGTATTCTGAAACAGTCGAAACAAAATATTTTGCCGCGCATTGCTGCTCCTCCTCATTGGAAGCCTCCTGGTCCTCGTTGCTTTCACCCCTGAAGCCTTGGACCTTGCTGTGAGTGAGTCTGAAGGATGGATGCCTATTCTTCCAAAAAAGAGGTGCCCATATGGCAGCTCATATTACCACAAAGCAGCTCATCTCTACTCTTATAAAAAACCGAGTTGGTGATGATTGTGTGTCTGCCATCTTGCAATATAGACCGTCAGATCTATATCTGACGGATAGAAAGCAAACGATGGCAATTTTGCAAAAAGATACCCGCACCTCTCTCCACATTTGCAGATAAGCCCTTCCCTCGTTCATCCTTATCTCCCACAACCTCATTGTTGAGCAATTAAAAAAGGAATTCTCTAGAACAATCTAGCATGGTGGCCACTATCGGCGTCGTCCATCCCCATGCCTCCGCTCAGTCCGACCATCAATCACCACCACGCCCCACTCCTCCTCACCTTATCTCTCCTGTTTCTCGAGATATCATTAGTTTTTACACATGGGATTACTCCCGCATGGGTCAATCACAACAGGTGTTTTGTAAAAAAATGCATCTTGATGTTCCGTGCAATGCACGGGCATCTTGCTAGTATTAACAAATTCAAACTGATCCAGACTATTAAGGTCCTTCCTGGGTTCTGTTTTATTCATGTAACATTGCATCCAACATGACTGTAAGTCTGTAACCATGTTCACTTGACAATATAAGCTTGTTGCTCTAAAAAAAAAAGATTACTCAGGATACAGTGCACCATGCTGGCTGCTGCTGCTGGGAGCCACTGTGGCATTGCACCATGGTCCAAGCATCAGTGGGCCACCGCCTCACTGCGACAGGCTGCCGTGTCCGGCCATAAGGACATGCTAAGTTCTGTAGTTCAAATATGAAAAGATATGAACTGAATACCACTTAAAAGTCTAAGTTTCCACACAACATTCTCAACACTACAGAGCTAAGACAGAGAAACTCGGGATACAATGCATCACAGCAATTCCATCTAACTGATTGCTCTCTCATACACAAATCAGGACACCACCCGGCCTTCTGGAAACTACACTACAGGTGCGAAACGAAACACAAGAAAAGCTTAGACACAGCCTTGCTGGTCTGGTTCCGTCTAGGAGAGCAAGGAAACCAGCGAAACGAACTCCGAGATCGCCCTGCCCTTCCATTTTGTGTTGATGACGAAGTGCTCCGGGTGCTTCCTGAGCAGCTCCAGCAGCCCGAACCATGGCCTCCCCTTGGCTATAATTGGCGACCACTCCTCCCAGGTCAGGTACTTCCGCACCCTGGTGTGGTGCCAGACGTTGCCAAACCGGTCCACAAGCTGCGAGTAGACAAACAAGTATAAGACTTTGCATGTACAATGATTGTAACTGTGTAAAAATAGTCTGATCATGCTTCATTGCTAATCTTTTACATGGCTGGGTGAGTGAAGAAAAGGGAAATTGCCAGAAAAAAGGAGAACAAGTACTCTGAATTTATAGTGAAATGGCAATAATAATAATAATAATAATAATATCATCATAATAATTGTGTTGTGACATGATACAGAATAGGAGGGATATCCCAGTATGTGACATGATTAATTAATGAAAAATGAAGTTTTCCAGGATAGCTACCACAGGATATACTTGCAAGTCTTTCCCACTAATTGTAGAAGAAAAATGTAAATATCAGTATAAAATCGTCCGTAGCGAGTCATGGCTCCACAAAAACGAAGCGACAAGATTCAGCACAAAACATGTTTGGAGTGACAAGTGAAGGATGCTAGCAGGCAAAGTCATGCATTAACAGGCTTAAAGCCTAAGAGCCTAAAATTAACTGCCTTTGGATTTATATGATAGTTTTGACAAGTTATGGTACATACACCTCTCTCGAAACAGGCTTTCGCCCAGCTTTATATATATAAGCCAAACAGCCAAACCGATACAACGTGGTAAGGAAACCCTCATACAAGCAGGTCAAAAGAAAAATAGTATGGCACCTGAGCAAGGGCACAAGTGCACCTTACCCCACTTCGAGCGTGAAAACAGGAGACGCAACACCGAACAAAAGACAGCCAAGACTACTGAATAGGACTGGACCCTCACCACTTTGAGAAACCACCGTACACCATAGTGGGCCAACTCGCCGTTGAGAACTTGAGATAGCCTCCTTGTTCCGGGCCATGGAGCTCAGCTCCTGCTAGGAGATAGCAAGGACCGAGTACAGATACCACGGAGACACTGTAAATGACAGGAGATCACTAGACCATCCCACGCCAAAGTCGAGGATGCTACAAGTCCGGGACAAGGCATGCCCGAAGCCGCTGGCCAGTTGCAACCAAAAGGGACCGGGGCTCCGCACTAACACCCTCAAGATGGTGATGACGCCAAGCGACAGAGTCGAGCCCAAAAGGACGGACTAGGGTTTTCACTTTTCACCCGGAGCCCTTGCATCGAGAGGGGACCCACAACAATGCATCCATGAAGGAAGCGACACTCGTAGGCACTCGGCAGCGCTCGAGCGCGGAGCTTTTGCTAGGACCCTCACAAGTGCCACCTGCGGAGCCAAAGTTGCGACACGATCCGCGAGGAGGGCACCGCTGCCACTAGCGCAAGGCCTCAAGATCGAGACCAGGGAGCCGCCACCACCAAAGCCACAACGACACTAGGATCACCCGCTACCCCTCCCTTTGCTATCCTCATAGCCCAAAAGGAGACGCCACCACTACTGCAACACTGCTCGCCGCAGAGCCAACTATGTAGCCTCAACATCCAGGGTCACCGCCCTGGCATCCAGGAGAGACACACCATCATCGTTAGGGCACCAGGCCGCCGAAAAGCAAGCACCTTCAGACAAACAATGCAAGGGCGGAACCGTCGTGTCGTAGCTCCACCACAGTCAGGGCCAGCCAACACAGATGTTGACCCACGAGCAGAGGACAAATTGCTATGGGTGCCAGATCCCCTTTGGATCCAGCCCCGCCATGGACGGGAATGAGGATCATCGGCTCTAACCAGCATCACTTCGCAGGCTGGCCCACCATGCAATGCCGGGGTGGCACCCACCCGAAGCGGACCGCCTGAGTAGCTGACCTCCACGGGCCAGATCCAGCCGTTCGGATCTGACTAAGGAACAATGGCGAGGCCCGCTACCGGCGAAACCCTAGATTGTGCAAGATACTAGACGCCACCCACTACCGACGAAACCCTAGATCCTGCAAGATACTGGACGCCGGAGCTACGCACGCCATCGGGGGAGCTGCCCGTGCCTCCCGAATGACCGTGGCACCACTTCTGGCCACCACGGACGGGCCACCCACCGTGTAGCCGTCGCGGCTCTAAGCGCGCCCGCACAGCTCCGCCGCAGTGCTCCACGCACAGCACAGCGCCACTGCCAGCCGATAGCACCTTGCACCGCGGGGACTGCATGAGGAGGAAGGAGAGCCCTGCCGCAGCCCATTGCAACCAGGCTTCGCCCGGCGGCGTGACTGAGGAGGGTGGGGGTGGAGAGGGCTGCCCACCCACCCACCGCGTGGTGGTGGCACGGACGAGCAAGAGGAGGTCGCATTTTTTCTATCCTTCACTGAAACCTTCCACATCATAGTACATACACCTACAGGCTACAACTAAGCTATATTACACAGGCAGGGATGCTAGCACCTGACTTCCATCCGCAGACGATATTCTCAGTATGCAGTTTGCATTATTATTCTTTTGAATCAGGAAGACTTTTTTTAGTGTCATAAATTGTGATGACCATCCCATCAATCAATGTATAAACACAGTGAACTACTTTCAGTATATTTAACTTTTCCAGGCCAGAGCAAGACTAATTAAGTTAGGCGTACTTTAGCTTCAGGATAGAAGTTGGGTAGGAAATATGTGTGTTTTTCCATGACAAACCTCTGTGTGAAGTTTTCTCATAGGCATATATTGTCCAGGACCACAAAGGTCAGATAACACAGTCGCAACAGATGACACGACTTCCTTCTCTTCCAATTGAAGGATGTGCTGGTTGTCCACATCCCGGTCACCCCTCAACCTTATTTCTGGTCTATTGTCTGCACACACAAAAAGAAGCAAGTTCAGGTCAGATCAAACAAATATATTTCCCTGCGCATGGTAAAAGATAATGAGTTTGGTCTTTCACTGGACAGAACTCCAAAGGTCCATAGCTGGAAGTCTGGAAACAAGAACAAAGGTCACTAACAGCTTCTAAAACATGCATCATACCATTTCCTAATTCATAATTCTTGATAGTATGTCGGCTGCTTCAGTGATAGAAATATCATAGATAATGTACTTAATTTCTCCCTAGAAACTAAGATTGGAAGGTGTGGAAGACATTCAGATTGAAGCATCTTGGTGTGCATCTTTCGATGTGCGAATATAACTGCATCTCTGCTACTCTTTTTCTCCTATAAAAGGTAAAAACATAAGAGATGCAGTTATGTTCACACATCATGATGTGCCAATTCAGATATAAAGCATCATGTTCTTACATAACACCACTTGCAATAGCAACTAATAATGTATGTGTACTTGCAGTAAACATATGGTGAGAGTTGCTTAAGGGATATTTCCGCAACATTACATCTGTGTTATAATGTGCATATCTACCTCTAATATGTAATGTCGCAATATCAACATTATCTTACTTTGTAGCCATGAGTTGAAACATGCAAATAACGCGTACAGCCAGATTGAGTGACTGAACAAGCAAAATCATCATCAGCTCTAAATATTTTTCAGAAGAGAAACAAGACGACAAGGAAGGGAAAGTATACACAGTAAAAATGCAGAGCAAGGATTATGTATCACCCTCGCCGATTGTTCCTATTGGTTCAACATTGATTATGTGCCCACCATAGATGTCTAAATCTCCCGGAGACTTTTTGGCTCTCTTCAGCTTGCCATTCATTCCACTTGCACTGACACCATTCCCAATGTCATCACTGTCCCGGCCATAATCACCTTCAGGGAGGCGGTCATGGAAATCGGACACACGAGGGTGCCCTGGCTGCACATACGATGGCGGTGCGATATGTGACGGAATAAAAGGGGCTTGTCGAGCAGCGGCAAGCGAGGCAAAGATAGACCTTGTAGGCAGGAGGAAGTAAAACTTCTTGTCCCCAATCTGAAGGAGGTCCTGCGAGTCAAGCTTAAGAGGAGGATTCCCAGGGAGATGCAGGACACCCTCAACAAGGCAGCCGTTCTTCCCGATGACATCGAGCGTGAAGCGGCGGTGCTGGAAGTCGTAGAATATCCGTGCATGGTGGCGCGAGATGTTCATGCCCCCACCAAGGCTGGAAAGATCGACATCCACCGTCGATTTCTTGCTGTTGCGGCCCAGCATGATCGAGTAGGTCTGCATGTAGTACTCAAAATCCTCACCCTGCAGCTTCGCGAACCCCACTTCACCACCACCAATAGGAATTGCACCAGCACCCTCGACGTGAGGCATATTATCTTCAGTTGAATCCCCGATTTTTCGGCAAGATTAGCTGCGCCCCACCCCACCTCAGGCCGACCGACCTAATCGAACCATGGATGTGTGGAACAGGTTAATTAGTAGGGCACCAAGCGGCGAGCAATCAATTAATTACTAGGGCCTATTCATGATAGCACTGATGAGTTGAGATCTCAAATGAGCTAAAATACAGAATCCAAGTAAATATAGTTTGAAGTTGTGTGTTCTATGCTGTGGTGTGCTACACTACAATAGTTTGAAGTCCCCTTAATCTTCATTCATGCCAAGTGATATTTCAGCTGTAGTGCACCTGCCTTCTTACCGGAGCTTCGTCAGCGGAGCCTGCCACCGCTTTCGCTCTCCGGCGTCGCCGTCGCGGGGAAGAATGGATGTAGGCCGCGTCTCCGATGTGCGCGGCTCCTTCCCCCACTCCGGTCGCCGGCGCTGCTCCTCTCCCGTCCCCGGCGCCAAGACAGACCGGTCCCAGGCCCGGCACTCCGCCGCGGCGCGACGCAGGGAGATCCCTGCCGATTGGAGAAGAAGCCGGCGGCGGCGGCGGCGGCAGGCCGGCGCGGCTCCGATCTGGTTGGGTTCGAGGCGTGAGCACGGCCACGAGAGTGTGCGGAAGGCAGTGGCTGCTACATGAAAGTTAGGCCCATCAGGCCATCTGCTGCGTACACTACAAACATGAATGTTCATGAAAGTTGGGCAAGTTGTTGCGGTCAATTGCTTCATTTTGATTTTATCTGTGTTGACTGGGTTTTAATTATGTTATGGCTGTGTTTATTCTTTTTTTCATTTATCGTCCCGGGATGCTGTTGAAGACGGTATTTATTCTGAAAGGATAGCGGAGTTGTTCGGTGTGTGGTGGTGTCCTTATACATTTTGCCCTCGGTGCTGGCTCGGAGTGTGAGCCCCTTACGGTTGGGGCTACTATTCCACGCTAAAAAAATCATGGAATTGTTGTTATAACATTCACATGGGCCCGCCCACAAACCTCTTGCTCACTTTGTATATTTTTGATCGGTCCATTGCTATATGATAAAAGGCTGGCAATCCTTTTTATTTGAATTTTTTCGGTTAACCAAAAGATGTTCACAGATTTTTTTTTAATACTTTTATTTTTAAAATGTTGCATACTAGAAAAAACATGATTTTTCAGAAAATGTTTGAGAATTAAAAACACATGGATTTCAAAAAAAACTGAAATAAAGTTCACAAACTTTAAAATTATTTATAAACTTTAAAATATTGATGTACTTAAAAATGTTCATGAATTTTAAAAAATATTCAAGAATTTTAAAAGTGTTCATAAGTTTTAAAAATGTTCACAATTTTCAAGAAATGTTCATGAATTAAAAATGTCAAAAAAATTAAAATAGAAAAATGAAGCTTTAGGGCCACTTCTTTTGGCATGGGCAGCGTCTTTCGGCAGCAGCACGCGAGGGCCACTACGTTTTTTGTGGAAGTCGTAATGACGGTGAACCAATGATTTGTACAGAAATGTCGAATGTCTGATATCTCGAGTGAAATCGAAGAGCAACAACATCGAAGAGCAACAACATGCCCTCTTACACCCACTCATGCTCCACAAATCTGAATTTCACATACAACTATAAATTTTTGTGTACAGGGAAAAGAATGAGTACAGAGTACAAGTTGCTCATCCTTGGACCAACAGTCCAACACTAATCAATTTACCTAGATTTTTAGTTGCTGCACAAGCTACAACGCTCCGTCCATGTGAAGGTAAATCAGTCAAAGGCCAAGAACAAGAGCAGAGCAGATATAGCATACATGGCGGGCACTGCACATCCCTCTTGATCTTACTAACCGCGTCCTCGAGTTTTGCTTCGAGCTCGGTCTCACCTTATAGAGTTGGAGGCCAGGATCAGCTGCTGCAGGACCACCTCGAGCCTCCCGATGGCCCTGGTCAGCTGCCTTCGAACACTCGGGTCATCTTCTGTCGAGAGATCTGACAGCCCTAACAATCCCCTGCGCGGAGAAGCAAAGGTCAGCAACTTCAGACCCAAGAGCAAAACGGCCACACATTAGTTGCTTTTGTATGAGAAGCGCGACAAGGTTGTATGCTACCAGCTGAATAAAACGAATACATGCTTTCAGTTAGTTCATAATAAAACAGTTGTTGAAAGTAACAGAGCTGGAGTGCAAAACTCATAAGGAAGTAGCAGCAGCTATGATCACCCTTATGATCTGAAGTACCAATAGGGAGGGCTTTAACTGCATATCATCATTTTTGCAATGAGTCTAAATGTCTAATACCATTCCCATCTATGTACTGAACTACTGAACTTGCCAAATGTAGAAATATATGCTCAACATCCTCATTAACCTGACCTGTTGAGACACCATCAATTGGGCACTTCAGTAGAGCATATACTTCTTAACATATCATGAAAATTTGATAGCTTATAAAAAAATTGGACTCTACGTTTTGAACGGATTCAGGTGCACTATCACTTATAAAAGCATGCAGAAGGGGATGAGATGAATTTTCTGAACCTATTCAATATACCAAAACTGAGCTTAAAGTGCATGTGAAATGCTGATAAGCCAGTGGATGAGCTATAAAACTGTCAGGCACAAGGGCACTACCCATAGATAGATGACCATGGCCACTGCCATAGATACATGACCACTTCTTATAATGCTATAAACACCACTAACCACACTGCCAAAGAAAATGTAATTTCCCAATACATCTTCCACATGTTACTAAACACATCAGAAATTCCAGTCATGTATAAGAGTTTCCCCTTTTATGGAATTGGACTGCTCTTGGGTTATCTATTGCTTAACCATACAAAGCTCTGCAGGTGTTCGCAGCAGGGAGATCTACCAATCAGTAGGAATTTCCACTACGTAAGTATGTAATTTCAGGAGTAGGCTACTAAGACTTGTCATATCCATATCTGTATTTTGAATAATTATTTACAGCTTCAAGCTCTGGGACCTGATCACAAATTGGAGAATCTAATTGAAGACATTTTCTGGAAAACAGTCACAAATCTTAGTTGTTTATTTGCATCTGTCTCACTTCAATCAATTATCTTAAATCAGAAGGATATAAGGTATGCGAGTAATATTTACAGCAGGGATATACTGTTTGCTTAACTGTCTGACAGGCTTAAAAAAGCAACAACAACAAAACCACTTGAGTAGGAGAACATTGTTATTAAGGATATAGGTATGGAAAGTAGTACTTATATACAAGATCTATAGTTTCTTCATACATGGAAAATGAAAGGGGTACAGGTTTATATAGTACCTTCAATTTGTATAGTGAAATGAACAGAGGGTCTTAAGATCTAATTTACATGACTGCGGCACACCAAAGTTTACACATTTGAATCGCTAAGCTCAATATCTTGCAATATCTATATCCTCAAGGTTTTTTATTGAAATGAAAAGAAGTTTACACACCAAAGTTCTTAGGATATCTTGCAATACACTTCTGCAAACTTCAGGGTTTTTTATCGAAATGAATAAGAGGTTCTTAAGAACCAACATACATGACTGCAACATCTAGTGTTATAGGAAGAGAAATAACTGAAAGTGCATACCTTCCTATATTACAGAAGTCATACTCAGTGATGATATTAAAGATATCAAACACATAGGGATCATACCTCTTGATCATGTCCTATGTTCAGTGCTGGGAATATAGGCGGCCAGATTGTCATAACAGGAGAGATGCGTACAGCCACACTTCTACACTCATGTTCATCTGCCGTCCTCTGATACACCATCTTAACCACCCTGCTACTGAGATGAACATAAAAGATAACACCGCTTGATGGATGATCCAAGAACACAAAGTCGGCATTGTCTCCGACAGCGGCAACATTAAGATATTCACAAGGCACCCAACTGTCACCCGCAAGACGTGCGCATGCCTCGAGAACAGAAAACGTGTCCACCAAGAGCCAGCCACCTGCACCATGGTTGTCGCCTGCCATCCGATGGAGCCACACGCTGAGCTGAAACCGGTCCACAGTGACAAGATAGATCCCGGAACCCTCCGCAGATGAGAGCATGTAATTGTAACGCACTCCAGCTGGTAGTTGTAGCATCACGAACGTTGCCGTGGCCAAATCTAGACCCAGGGTGTACCCAAAGCCGGTCACCACGAAGACCTTACCATGGACGGGCGGTAGCATTTTTGCAAAGAAGGTTGCGGCATACTGGAGCTCTATCTCTGTGATGGCGGTGGTAGGGACGCCCCATCCGGCGGCTCCCAGCACGTAGACCTCCGCACGGACTTCTCGCTGGACCTTCCACAGATTCACCAAGGTGATGCCTTCGCGCCCCCCGTCCTCGGGCAGGAAAATCTGAGTGAATGACCCTTGAGTGAGCTCCTGCGGATGACGGCGGGGCGGCGGGATCGGTGGGAGGACCGCCTCGGGCTCCCCGTAGAGCAGCGGCGCGAGGACGGAGTGCTTGAATGTTCCCTTGCGGAGGGACTCGACGATGAGGCGGCCGTTCCGGCAGTGCTCGATGCGCTGGCCTCCTCGGGCAAAGGCGTAGGCGCAGGAGGAGGCCGCGCGCCGCGAGAGGGCGGCGAGCTCCGGGGGCTGTGGGAGCGGCACGAACTTGAACGGTCTCACCGAGTAGCCGGCGCAGACGCCGAGGACGCGGGGCGGGTTGCGCTCGCGGAAGCGGCGGAGGAAGGCCGGGTCGGAGGCGTTGAGGAGCCACCGCTGGGAGACGAGGGCGGCGCGGACGAGGCAGTTGGGGAAGCCGAGGCGGATGAAGATCTCGCGGAGGAGATCGTCGTCGCCGAGCACTGATGCCGCCGATGCGGCGGCCGCCGCCGGCGGCGGAGCCCGCCTGTAGCCGTCCATGTTTTGGGGGATTTTGAGACGGAGAAGGATTTCCGTCGCAGATCTGGTGACTTTGCAGAGTCGCCCTCTGCCGTCCATACACGCTGCAGAACTAAGCCCACCACATCTGCCGTCCAATCCAGATCTGACGGCAGAGATGAGGCAAAGGCAAAAAATAAAAAATAAATCTTCAGACTTGTATTTTTAGAGCACGCGAATTGCATACCGTAGTTTTATAGAAGGCACCACAGCCGATGAGAAGCAAACACCATTCAAACTCAAAGGCACACAATACAACTCCAACCCATCAGAGCATGTCGCAAACAGACCAACAAAGTCGTGTTTCGACCAACGCCGATTACCTCCAAAGAGCAATAACTCCAAACGAACTATCCTTGCGGACGCACCAACCACCATGATTGCCTAAAAGAGTTGAAAGGTGGGTGCTGAGACTCAAATAACTCCAAGAAAGTCATCGTATTGAACTTACCCGCAATGACGTACCTAGCACCCTTCACAAGCACTCTAGAATAGCGGCCGAACAATCTAGAACAACGGCGGGCACCAAAGGAATACAATATAGAACCTCCAACTCATGTCTCCACAAATAATGCTCCCAACAAAGCAATGACACCACCATTGCCGATCTGAAACTGAACCTAGATTTTAATGCGGGAGACAACCAACCAAGTGAGGGAGAGTGAGGTGCCGCCACACCACATCGACGCCTCCAAGGAGGGGACGACACCCACATGCGCCGTCACCGCTGGCACCAATCGAAGGTGGGCAGGACTTTCATCTAAGTCATCGCACACATGCATCCCTGCCCAACGGAAATGGGGCAGGCCATCCATGTTGGTTCGCTCCGCCACCATCCCAGCACCTCACCGATGAAGCCACATCATTGCACCCCACCAACACCGCCGTTGGAACTTGGAAATGGTCAGCACCCCAACGTTGAGCTGTTGGCGCTACCGCCTGGACCACCATGGTGTCCAACAGTCGCCGAGGCTCAATGTCACCACGCTTGCCGGCAGCCACGGACCAAGCCACGCTGGCTAGATCCAAATCCAGGTAGGGCAAGCCCAGGACCCCTGGCCGACCACCATCGCCTCCAGAACTTCGCTACACCTTACCGCTAAGCACTCTGCGAGAAAGAGAGTTGTGCAACCACCAAACGCTAACACAACTACCGACGCCCGAGCCAAACCCACCCACGGCAAGACGGATCTAGGTAGGGGAAGCCCTAATCCACCGTCCACTGCCTATCACCAACTTGCCCCCGCAGCCACAGCGAAGGCCCCTGGAGCCACTGCCCAGCACCCAGGCTCTGCCTATGCAAGGCATCCAAGATCCAAGGACATCATCGCGAGAACAGCCGAAGGCCCCTTTGAGGAGGAAGGATGCGAGCCCACCACCACCGTCTGCTGGACGAGCTTTGCTCACAGACTTCCTCTGATGACAGTGGGGGAGCAAGAGGAAGGAGGGTCGGGGAGCGGCGATGGCAGCTAAGGTTCCCTTCAGCCCCCCCCCCCCCCTCTCTCGGGGGCGGCAGCAAAGCGCTCGTTGAGGATGTGGTGATCAAAAAGACTTGGTCTCTTTCACTTACAGGAAAAGCAACAAAACTGCAAACAATTCTACTATGGCATCTCTAGTGTATTCTTCAAAAGTTATATTTGAGGGCAACATTTTTGTTTTAAGGGATTAGATCGCTTCTACCAGATCCCTATCCCTGACACCGTATTTTCCCAAAAGTATGACTCCCCCCACCTCCACGATTTGGCCTCACTTCCCTACTTTTCCTCCAACTAGGGTAAGTCTCATGATAAATGAGCAACCACTCACCTCCCACAGGAATGGCCGAACGCCGGCGCGCCGCCTGATTCAACCACTGTCGGCTATAATGTTGGCGCCGCGCCCCCAAACCGTAGCACACACCTCCCCCAACCCATTTTCGCCGCCGCTGCCGATTCGGGCGTCCACCAGCTCCGATCCATCGGTTATGGAAGCAACAAACTGCAAACGATTCTATTATGTATCATAACACAACATCACTTGAACACAAACAAATTTTCAACAATTCTAAATTAGCCTCTTTCAGCATTGTAGTTACGATAAAAGTAAACTGCGAGCACTTCTATTCTGTAGCATAATAAAACTGTAACATTTTGAGCAGATTATAAAGGCAAAAGCTGAACCGATTACAGAAGGAAACTTTGAACAATTGTGTAGCATAAAACGGCAAGCACTTGAGCTGATTACCGAAGAAAAAACTGAACTGATTGCATAAGGCAAAAACTAAAGATTACACTGAAATTCTGTAGCACATCACTGAAATTCTCTAGCACTTGACACTGAAATTCTTTAGCCTGTCACTCAACTTCGGTACCAACAAGTTAGCCCCCAAATTACATCCAAAGTACCATGTAACCAACATCTAGAACAGATCTCATCGTAAAAGAGTATTTTTAGCAATGACGCGGCAAACAGAGGCCCCACTTTAACCTTTACTTAACTAGTGTTCTAGCTCTGCGCTTCATGGCTAAATAAAGGTTTGTAGACACCAAACTGTAAGGACTTGAGTTCAGCATGAAACGGTTTTAATGGAAATTTCATCTCCTTATGTACTACAAGTTCTCCTTTTGCTTGTGTGCATAAGAGTGATGCGGAGGCTGGGGGTTTTATCCTCCTTTTTAGAAAGAAAAAAAGTTGTCCTTTTGCTTTCATGATTTTGTCATTCCACGAAGGATCTACCACTTGGCAAGAAACCCAGTTCAGGAAACGATGATACGCTATGCCATCATGACTCCGACGGCGTTTCAACAAATATGGGTAAAAAAAATTCCAATGAGAACTGCTTCGTGCTCTACATGGATATGATTCTACGAAAACTTTCAAACTAGCCATATTAATTGTTGGTGATGGTTGTGCGGCAACTTGATATTGGAGTAACCTTGTTGCGTAAGCATTTAGTGAAAAGGATGTGGAATGAAAAGATCAACCACTTTGCAATGTAGAACCTTTTTGCTATCTGCTACAAAAGTAGACGAAAATGGGTTAAAGATATGAAAGTAGACAAGAAAATTATTGGCCAAACAAGTAATTACGCGTCATAGGTAGGTGCTCTGAAGTTTTCTAGAAACAATAAAACTTCTCTGAACTATTTAGTTAAAAAGAAAAGAGTAAATATGGAGGAATCCACTCTTCAGGGCATTAGTCACACAAAATGCTCTTAGGAATTTCATCACATAGCCATAGTTATATAGGCAAGATATATATATATATATATTGCACAATCCAAATTCTCTTTGCCATCAAACTAATCACAAAAACTGACAGGCCTGGGCCACATGACAGCTCCCACAGGCCACCCTCCTGCAAATAAGAATTTTGTATAATTCCAATCCAACTCAATTAATCTTTCCGCATGCCATGTGGGAGCAGCCATGTAGCCATGCCTGTTAGTTTTTTGTTGATCAGGAAGAGAATTTATCTTAAAATGTAACTGAAGATATTTTCATGAAAACAGCGACCAATCTTAATTTGTTTATTTGCATCTGTCTCACTTGAGTTATCTTAAAATCAAAGGATACACATGTTATGCACTTAATAGTTTACAACAAGGATATATGGTTTTTGCGCATTATTGTGACAGGGTCAAAAAAGAGTATCACAGGAGTAGGAGAAGAACATTGTTATTAAGGATATATATGTATGAAAGTACGTTGCAGTTCGTACTTACAAGATCTATAGTTTCTCTGTACAGGGAAAACAAAATGGGTACAAGTTGTGTCCATGGATCAGGTTGTCTGCCTTCTATCTTTTTAGTGAAAAATGAACAGAGGTTCTTAAGATCTAAGTTGCATGACTGCAGTACACCAAAATCTACACATTTGCCCTCTCAAAAAAAAATCTACAAATTTGCATTGTAAAGGAGCTATAAAGTCACTGAATCTTCATACCAACTGGAGGAACTTTTTACCAATGATGTGGCAAGCAGAAGCCCCACTTTAACCTCTTTCTTAACTACTGCTTCTTTTTTTAAGAAATACTGTAAGAACTTGTAACCTTTAAGAACTTGAGTTCAGCATGAGACGGTTTTCATGGAATTTCACATGTATATATACATGACAAGTTCTCCTTTTGCTTTCATGATTTCGTCATTCCACCAAGGAGGTACCACTTGCGAAGAAAACCCAGTTCAGGATACGATGATATGCTACGCCATCACGACTCCGATGGTGTTTTCAACAAACATGGGTGAAAAAATTCCAATGGAAACTGCTTTAATCCTCTACATGGATATCAGGATCCTAGGACACTCTCAAAGTAGCCACATTGTCGGTGACAGTTGCGCACAAACTTGATATTGGAAAAACTTTGTTGCGCGCGAAAGCCCCAACCTACCTCATACTTTCTCCGTGATAGGGATCAAAATTAGTGAAAAGGATGTAGAATGAAAAGAAGATCAACTGCATTGCAATGTAGAACATCTTTGTTATCTGCTATGAAAAAATAGCAACAGTAGACAAAAATGTGTTAAACAGGTATCAAAGTAGACAAAAAGTTATTAGACAAACAGGTAATTCCTTGCAATGTCAAACGCATCAGAGGTAGATGCTCTGAAGTTTTCTATAAACACATCATAGGTAATTATTTGAAATGCCATATTCAAACGTTTTTATGCACCACCAACCGTTACCAGCAAGTCTTCATATAGGCAATATCTTATACAGACTGCGTTGAAGCTTAAAAGATTCAGTGCAGTTCTGCGGGATATGATGCAATACACTTCGGCGAACTTCAGGGAGGCTTTTTTATTGAAATGAACAGAGGTTCTTAGTATCCAACATACATGACTGCAATATCCAGTCTTCTAGGAAGAGTAATAACTTAAAGTACATACCCTCCTATACAGCAGAAGTCATACTCGGTGACGATATTACAAAGATCAAACACAGGAGGGTCATTCCTCTTGATCATGTCCTTTGTTCAGTGTCGGAAAGATAGGCGGCCAGGTCATCATAACAGGAGAGATATGGAAGCGGCCATAGACCGGAGTGATAGCCGTAGGCGTCGGCCTCTGATACACCTTCTCAACCACCCTGTTCCTGAGATGAACATAAAAGAAAATGCAGCTTGCTGGATGATACAAGATCACAAACTCGGCATTGTCCCCGACAAAATCAACAGCAATAAAATTATAAAGGGGCACCCAATAACGATCCACAAGACGTGTGCATGTCTCATGGACACAAAATGTGTCTACCAGCCTCCAGTTGGCTCCACCATCGTCGTCACCGATCATCGGATGGAGCCACACACTGAGCTGAAACCCGTCTGCACTGACAAGATAGAGCCCAGAATCCTCCGCACATGAGAGCTTATAGTTGCTCTGCACTCCAACTGGGAGCTCAAGGGTGAAAAAGCTCGCCGTCGCCAAATCTAGGCCCAGGGCGTACCCAGTCCCAGAGGCGGTCACCATGAAGACCTTGCCAAGGACGGGTGGTAGCATGTCATCAAGGAAGCCTTCGTCATACCTTTGAGCAGGGAGCTCCATCTCTGCGGTGGCAGGGACGCCCCAACCGCTGGATCTCAGGACGCACACCTCCGCATAGATTTTTCGCCCAACCATCCAGAGATGCAGCAAGGTGATGCCGTGGAGGCCCCCATCCTCGGGTAGGAACATCTCAAAGAATCTCACTTGAGCGCGCCTGGCCCAGTCACGGGAGTGTAGCGGGATCGGCGGGAGGGCGGTTGCGGATTCCCCGTGCAGCAGCGGCGCCATGATGGCATGATGATGTGTGCAGCCGTCGAAGTAGTTGGTGATGAGGCGGCCGTTCCGGCAGTGCTTGATTCGATGGATTTTGATGGCGAAGGCGGCGGCGCAGGAGGAGGTCGCCCGGCGTATGGGGACGGCGAGCTCCGGGGGCTGTGGCAGCGGCACGAAAGAATACCCGTCAGGGCAGCGGAGGCAGAAGCCGAGGAGGCGGGGCGGGTTGCGCTCGCGGAAGCGGCGGAGGAAGGCCGGGTCGGAGGCGTGGAGGAGCCACCGCTTGCAGACGAGGGCTGCGCGGACGAGGCAGGTGGGGAAGCCGAGGCGGAGCAGGATCTCGCGGAGCAGGTCGTCGTCGCCGAGGACCGATGCCGCCGATGCGGCCGCGGCCGCCGCCGGAGGCCGCCTATCGCCGTCCATGTGTTTTGGGGGATTTTTGCAGAGGGAGAGGGAGAGGGGTTGGTTTCTTCGGTGTGGGAGCAGAGCAGAATGTGACGATATTTTCAGCAAGCAGAGGTGCGCCCATTTTAAACCTTTTTTTATAAAAAATTTTTGATGGAGTGTATTAATTTTTTTGCAAGAAAAGTTCCGATTTATTCATCTTGTGGTAAAATTACGTCCAGATCCAAAGACCACCTAACGACAACTACAGGCACTGAAGCGAACTCCTTCCTTACTGGAGCCGGGTAAACTTATTGTAGTAGACAGTCAGAAAGTCGTCGTGCTAAGGCCCTGTAGGACCAATGCATCAGAACATCAACCGCCGACAACGAAGAGTAGCGTAGATTGAAATGATCCAACCTGAACACACACAAACGTAGACGAACGATGACCAGATCAGATCCACTAAAGACAAATCCATTGGACACACATCTTCACACGCCCATCGACAATGCTAGACGCATCACCGAAATGGGGGCTAGGTGGGGGAGAACCTTATTCCATTTTCAGGGAGTCGCCGCCGTCTCGCCTTTCTGAATAGGACATCAACTCTAATAAAAATTTAAGAAATATCTAAATGGAGCCCTCCCGCTGGCAAGGGCCAGGATCCACAGCGCCTCCATGACCCTAAGGCCACCGGAGACAAAGCGGACCGGCAGCAACATCGAAAGGTGAAGGAACCCTAATTTTTTTGAGGAAATGATCCAGAAGGCGGCGGAGGCAAATGGAGTATATTGGGACGGAGGGAGTATACTATTATGGGACTTCGCTTCATCCTCTCAAAAGGAAAAAGGTCTTCGCTTCGAGTACAGCGTTTTGATGCCCAGACTTATCTGCACTTAGTTAAAAAATAATTCATAAAAAAAAACTAGAAAAATTCAAATTATTTTGGCGGTAGAAAATTTGATGCGTGAGGCCCGCTCTAAATTTCAAATCATTTGGACATCTGAGAAGCTCTCAGCAAAAAGACAAATCGGGCCAAAACAGTACATGAACAGTAAAAAAAATTACAGACCCCCAATTTGTTTTTTTTTCGAGAGCTGCTCAGATATCCAAATGATATGAAAATTGGAGCGCAGCTCACGCATGAAATTGTCTACCACATAAAAAAAATTAGATTTTTTTAAATTTTTCTAGTATTTCTTTTGATTTTTTCCAACAGCTTGGTGCAAATGAGCTCGGGTGCAGAAATGGATTTGCGCTTCGCTTTGTACTATTTAACTGTTTTTTCTCCTTTCTAGATCATATTTTAGTCACTGAAGATCGTAACTTTTTCTATGGATTTTTCATTCACACACATATATACTCCCTCTGTTCCGTAATACAAGAGTGTTTTTAGCACTAATGCTTTTATATTATGGGACGGAGGGAGTATACACTTGCGCTTTCATGAATTTGTCATTGCACAAAAGGAGACTTGTTAAAAAAATTAGTGGTCTAAATATTTTTATATTTCTTTACAGAAGGAGTTAGGACAAAACAGTGCTTTTGATAAATATGTGTATAAACTTACAAATAAAGACTGCCCTGATCGTTCTCAAATATCTCTCTCTATCAAACCAAGTCCCTTCCTCGTCTTCCGGAGAAGAACGAAGGAAAAATCCTCAAACTACATAGAGAATTTAGCTCTCACCCTCAAGAGTTTACCCCATGCAAATCCATCCTTCTCCGCATAAACCTTTACAACCTCATCCAGCCAATTATGTAGAGCCTTCCTAAAAGCATCAGATCGTTTATACAAAGGGTAAACTTACCAATAAAAACCGTCCAATTCTTCTGCATTGATACCAAGATCGCACTACACTATCAAACTAGCTAGCATGGAAACTTGATAGTGAAAAATACTTGTATACTTAAAAGACGTGTATTTATTACTTTCTTAGTGATAGGGAAGGAATTGCCGAAAAAAATGTAGAATAAGAAAGAGATTAATTTTGACCTAAATATCCTTGGACCTTCTATTAATTATACTATCTAAACCCATTAGGTTTTGCGGTTACTGAATTGCATTGTATTGTGATGTATACTTACTTTGTGACCTGCCATGAATAAATAGCAACACAAGTATACGAAAAAAGGTTTAAACAAACATTAAAGTGGTTAAAAATTACTGGACAAATGAATAATCCACTGCAATGCCAAGCGCAGCCTAGGTAGACGCTTTTTCTTTAAAACTAAAAATTTCTCAAAGTTATTTAGTGAAAAATAGAAAGAGTAAATATCAAGAACCCACTCTTCCAGAAATTAGTCAAACACAATCCAAAATTCCAAATTCTCTTTTCCATCAAAACTAATTAAAAAAACTAGCAGGCGAGGTTTAGACTACAAAATTTTCTTGTGAAAATCTATCTGCATCCAGTTTCTCAGGAGCAAATAGCAATAAATGTGAGAATAGACCTGACCTGTGTGAGTCGATTAATCAACTTTTATCTTCAGTGAGCCTAACATTGTTCTATCAGTTGTGTTGTAATGATATTCTGCAGTGACTACAAAAGTGTAAAAGGACAGACAAAATATCGGCACACAGGTTCAAGGTTAGACTCCTAGCTCTGCTGAATGCTTGCCAAACCCTAATGGATTAGAGTCGATAATCCATTAGGCTCCTGATAGGCTAGGATTGGATCCACTCTAATTGCCTGTTTTTAGACTTTTTACCATTGTGAATGACAAGGAATACCATTGGTGTGGTGTTGTGGACATTCATGCATCACATTTTTCTCAGGATGCCATTGGGTAAAAACACCTTTGTCTAATGCATCTGTAGGTATCCGAATCATAAACCGGACGAGGGCCGACGGGGACGGATATCAAAACCATGCCACTATCCTTCAGACTGGTGAACCAGCAACGATGGATGGATTATAGTTCTGTGGACATAAAAATTGCAAAATAGAATTAATCTAAATGTGAAGAAATGGGTATCACAAATAACATCCAACACGCGTACCTTTTCTTGTTATTTGAGATTGCCTAGAACACAAAATGAAGCTTTCTTGTCACAAGCTGTACCTCCCGTTATTTTCTTCCAGTTGTGTTTGGCCGTCTCTGCTAATCATTGCCACATAATATTCATTAGTGAGAAGTACTTATATAGGCAATATCTTATACACACTGTGGTCAATCTTAGAAGGCTCAGTCTCAGTGTAGTTCTGCTGGATAACTTGCAATACACTTCTGCAAACTTCAGATTTTATTTTTCAGTGAAATGAACAGAAGTCTAAACATTTGAATTGCTAAGCTTAATATCTGTAAACAAACTCGGAACCAAGCACCAGCCAAGAGCCTATTGCTCATACTTATTTGCCAAATAGCAGATAGAACTACACATGTCAATTACAGAGTAATGACAGAAACTAAAGAAAATGAACAAAGTAAAATGGCATCAATTTGTTAGTTGAGATGCAATGCAATCAAACCCATCTGAATAATATTTGACTGTTCCTCCATTTCCATACCTCATCAGAAAAACATAGCTTTTCATTAGAGAAGTCGTACCTAGTGACGGTATTACAAAGATCAAACACACTGGGATCATAGCTCTTATCATGCCCATCGTCCGGTGCAGGGAAAATAGGCAGCCAGATCATCATAAACGGAGAGATGTGTATGTTGCTGATACCATGTTCATACTGTGCATGCTCATACACCTTCTCAACCACCCTGCTCCTCAGATGAACATAAAGGACAACACCATATGTTGCATAATCCAAGAATACAAACTCGGCATTGTCTCCGACCGCAGCAACGCGAAGAAAATGGCCATGTTGTGGCATCCAAACCCAATTATGACCAGCAAAACGAGGGTATGCCCCACGGACACAAAATGTGTCAACCAGCAGCTAGTCACCGCCTGTCATCCAATGGAGCCAAACACTGAACTGAAACCCATCCGCACATGAGAGCATATAGTTGCTCTGCTCTCCTACTGGAAGCAGAGCCTTTGTTACCAAAGTGTAGATTTGTTCAACATGTTACTACATGCCCGCTTGGATGGTGGTCATTCACAGGACATTACCGGTGTAAAACGCCGGAATGGAATATTCAAGATTACAACTATGCACAAAGCAGTGACACCTTATCGCAGTTCCAACAACAAACCATGATTAAGCATATAGGCACACCGTAAAACATTTGAATTACGAATCCTACTTCTCCAGAACACATAAACACAGCCCAAAATACCAACTATTTGAAGCCAATCCGCGGTAATAAAATTATTTTTATTTGATACAGCTGGAGGGCATGCATTGCGTTGTCTCATGCGTACATTTCATTGCGAGAACGAAAAGGTGGTGAACAGGTGATGCCACCAACTCAAACCTTTGCAAGTAAAAAATAAGAGTTGATATATAGCAAGCAGAAGGGCAGCTACGGAAGTTTACTTTCCCTGTTACATCAAAGCAATGAAATCACTTGCTGGAAGTAACACACCCAACCAGCCGAGTAAGTAAATAAAACGAGCATATGTACACAAAACAGATACCTGCAATCAGCCTCCATTGCTTTGACAATAAGCGAGCACGTGGAAAGCTTACACCTATTAGCGGTGCTAAATTAAGCAGCATTATTTCTTGCAGATCATCTAAAAATTCTTGCCACAGGACCTTCATTTTACCTATGTCCTGCTGCTTATCCATGATCAATTCTCAGGTCCATGAGGCAGTTGTATCTCTCTCTCAGTGACAGAGGAACTTTCTTACCAAGAAAAAAGCACACACACAGGACAGAAGCATACCTACAGGAGGTCCTGAGGGCACACACCATATTCACAAAAGATGAGGAGCAAATCAACATTTTAGATTAGTACTAGCATCCATGCGAACGCTACAATAGGAAAATCCAGCTAAGCTCGATCGACTTAGCCGACAAAAGGGGGTCAAGGCTAAGAAACAGTAAACCGCTGATACCTTGAAACAGTCCACTAGCACTATGATTACACTATGTCTAAAGTTCAAGGTGCGAATAGTTTTATGGCAACCAAAAGCAGCAGCACCCTAGATCACAGATAAATCGTAAGTGGGCTCAGCGCTTCCTCTTGTTTGACTGCTTCTGTTCAAGGACAAACTGGATGGTTTCTTCCAGTGTTGCTCTTCGACCATCCTTCTTGTTCCACAGCTCTGGTACACCTACGCGGCAGCAGGGGTCGTACTCGTTGATCTCAAGCAGTGCATTTGTTACCAAGGCGTAGATTTCTTGACCATGCTCTTCTTTTAACTTCTGAAGCTTGGTGTCATCCTTGGAGAGAATTCTCTATGCCAAAGTAAGTATGCACTATCAGATGAATCATGGAAATATTTGCGAGTAGATAAAAAGAAAGAAACTGTTTGCAAAACCAGATGGAATTGAATGATAGATGTAATGTGCAGAATTGATCAGAATATATTTTGTATTACAGATGACTCAAGGTTACAAAATAGAAACTACCAAAGCTAGGAAACTAGGAATGGTAGCTGAGATATTCTACAGCCTACATACCGTCTCTTTACCATCAACAGTGAATACCCTATACGGGCGCCAATTTGGGTTCGCAATTTCATCTTGCCACATGGAGCAAAGAGTATCATAATTAACTTGTGCATCCTGTTGTGCTGCATTTTTGCAAGCATTTGCAAACGCTCTTGGGTCAAGCTCACCCATCCATCTGACACCTATATGTGCACGCGCATTTGTAGACTTATCCGAGGGCAAGGCCTGCAAAGAAGATTGACCAACTTGGTCATAAATATAACGAAATGTGATGCAATTGTATCAAAATGCATACACGCCAGAAACCACTTTTCATTTATTTGATTTTTCCTTGTGAAAAAAGAAGTGTACTGGTTTCTCACTTACCAACATCAGCACTTTCCGAGCATTCCAAGCGTCTTGCAAGTCATCGTTTCTTTTTTTCTCCTTGGCAGCCAGCACCTGCTTGAGCGCGTGAGCGTCCCCTTCTTGCTCAATGTTTGGTTCAGGTATCACACCAAGCTGCTCCGACCTTGCATCCAGCTGCTTTGATCTCGCATCCAGCTGCTTGGATATCGCATCAAATTTCTTGGACGTCGCATCGATGGCCTTGGAGGCGGCGTCGATCTTCTCTAATGCCAAATCGATCTGCTTGGATCTCACTTCAACCTGATGTATCTTGAGCAGCAGTTCCGAGCGGAGCGTTTGGATCTCATCGGAAGCTGATTGGTTGGTGCGAATTGCCTGTTGCTGTTGGGCGCGCGATGCGCCGGGCTCCAGCGGCAACTGGAAGAGGTCTGGCCTCTGCCACCAAATGAGCCTTTGCAGGTATGCGCCATAGTAGCAGTCATGGTCACTCCTGTCCCTCTGAACCAGGTGTGCCATCTCGTCCCTCGCTTCACACCATATCAGAGTCGCCCAGTTAACCCCATGGCCGCCGCCCCACTCCAAATTAGGCAACAAATCGCTCCGCAGGTGACGTTGCTTCCTGCTGACAGCAGCTTCTATATGCGCCATGACGTACACCTTCGCGAACGCCACCGCCGCGGCGGACTCGACGGCGAGGCCCACGCCGCCGGCCGGGGGGGATTCAGTAGGCGGCCATGGGAGGCGGAGCGCCTCCGCGAACGCGCCGATGGAGAGATCGATCCTGGCGCCGCGGACGGAGCTCGACTCGAGATCGAAGTTGACGGATCTGTGGTTGGCGATGAGCTCGGCGACGAGGTCGGGGCGCGGGCGCCGGAGGAGGGGAGGTCGAGGCGGACGAAGTCGAGGAGGCCCAGCTCGCGGAGGCCGGCCTCGTGGGCGGCGCGGGCGGGCCGTGGAGCCGTAGGTTGGCCCGGACTCGGTGGATGCGCTGCGCCGCCTGCATGAGCCCAGCGGAGTGGATCGATTTCGGGACTCCGGTTGGCGGTTCAGGGTGGGCGTTGGGAGGAGGTTTGGGTCTCCGGCTCGGGGCCATTGGTAGAGCAGAGCTTGCGAGGAAGAAGGTGAGTCGAGGGGAAGGGGAGAAGGCGAGAGGCGGGGGTTTAGGGATTGTTATCGATTGGGTAATTGTTCACCCATTTCAAAGTGGCCAGCACTGGGCGCACGGTGCGCTGGCCGAAAGTTTCGGCCGGTCTATCCCCAGCTGCCCGATCTGGCCGCGCGAGACCGTCAGATCGCAGCTCCTCTTCTACCTTTTTCTTACATTATCCCTGCCTTCAGCACGCACAGAGAGAAGCGAGCCCGTCGGGGCCGTCATGGATGCGCGACCACGAAGCACCGCCGGCCGCGCTGTCGCAACCGTCCGCCTCGCTGTCGCCGCTCACCGTCGTCGCGCGCGAGGTTGCCGTCGTCGTCCCCGAGGTGGTCGTCATGTCTGAGGTCGCCATTGCAGCTCCCCCGACCGCTGCGTGGTTGCAGCACCGCGGCACCCCGTCGCATCTCCACCACCAGCCGTCGTTGCAGCTCCGCCATCACCGTCGTGCCCCCGTCCCAGCAAATCGACTCCATGGCCACGGCTTTCCATCTCGTCATCGCTGCTTGTAGCTCCTGCCATTGATGGTTGTAGCATCCACCGATGAAGGTTGTAACATCACCCGCGGCAGATTTCAGCAAAAGAACGCTAGGGGTGTTGAGGAACGTAGTAATTTCAAAAAAATTCCTACGCACACGCAAGATCATGGCGATGCATGGCAACAAGAGGGGAGAGTGATGTCTACGTACCCTCGTAGGCCGTAAGCGGAAGCGTTATGACAACGTGGTTGATGTAGTCGTACGTCTTCACGATCGACCGATCCTCAGTACCGAACGTACGGCACCTCCGCGTTCAGCACACGTTCAGTTCGGTGACGTCCCGCGAACTCACGGTCCAGTAGAGCTTCGGGGAAGAGTTTCGTCAGCACGACGGCGTGGTGACGGTGTTGATGAAGTTACCGACGCAGGGCTTCGCCTAAGCACCGCTACGATATGACCGAGGTGGATTATGATGGAGGGGGGCACCGCACACGGCTAAAAGATCAATGATCAATTGTTGTGTCCTTGGGGTGCCCCCTCCCCCCGTATATAAAGGAGATAGGGGGAGGCGGCCAGCCAAGGAGGAGGGCGCGCCAAGGGGGAGTCCTACTCCCGGTAGGAGTAGGACTCCTTCTTTCCCAGTAGGAGTAGGAGAAGGGGGAAGGGAAGGAGAGAGGAGGAAGGAAAGGGGGGCGCCGCCCCCCCATCCTTGTCCAATTCGGACTAGAGGGAGAGGGGGCGCGCGGCCTGCCTTGGCCGCCCCTCCTCTTCTCCACTAAGGCCCAATAGGCCCATTACACTCCCCGGTGAATTCCCGTAACTCTCCGGTACTCCGAAAAATACCCGAATCACTCGGAACCTTTCCGATGTCCGAATATAGTCGTCCAATATATCGATCTTTACATCTCGACCATTTCGAGACTCCTCGTCATGTCCCCGATCTCATCCAGGACTCCGAACTACCTTCGGTACATCAAAAGACATAAACTCATAATACCGATCGTCACCGAACTTTAAGCGTGCGGACCCTACGGGTTCGAGAACTATGTAGACATGACCGAGACACGTCTCCCGTCAATAACCAATAGCGGAACCTGGATGCTCATATTGGTTCCCACATATTCTACGAAGATCTTTATCGGTCAAACCGCATAACAACATACGTTGTTCCCTTTGTCATCGGTATGTTACTTGCCCGAGATTCGATCGTCGGTATCTCAATACCTAGCTCAATCTCGTTACCGGCAAGTCTTTTTACTCGTTCCGTAGTGCATCATCCCGTGACTAACTCATTAGTCACATTGCTTGCAAGGCTTCTAGTGATGTGCATTACTGAGAGGGCCCAGAGATACCTCTCCGACAATCGGAGTGACAAATCCTATTCTTGATCTATGTCAATTCAAACAAACACCATCGGAAACACCCGTAGAGCACATTTATAATCACCCAGTTATGTTGTGACGTTTGGTAGCACACAAAGTGTTCCTCCGGTATTCGGGAGTTGCATAATCTCATAGTCATAGGAACATGTATAAGTCATGAAGAAAGCAATAGCAACATACTAAACGATCAAGTGCTAAGCTAATGGAATGGGTGAAGTCAATCACATCATTCTCTAATGATGTGATCCCGTTAATCAAATGACAACTCATGTCTATGGCTAGGAAAACTTAACCATCTTTGATTCAACGAGCTAGTCAAGTAGAGGCATACTAGTGACACTCTGTTTGTCTATGTATTCACACATGTACTAAGTTTCCGGTTAATACAATTCTAGCATGAATAATAAACATTTATCATGAAATAAGGAAATAAATAATAACTTTATTTTTGCCTCTAGGGCATATCTCCTTCAGTCTCCCACTTGCACTAGAGTCAATAATCTAGTTCACATCGCCATGTGATTTAACACCAATAGTTCACATCACCATGTGATTAATATCCATAGTTCACATCGTCATGTGACCAACACCCAAAGGGTTTACTAGAGTCAATAATCTAGTTCACATCGCCATGTGATTAACACCCAAAGAGTACTAAGGTGTGATCATGTTTTGCTTGTGAGAGAAGTTTAGTCAACGGGTCTGCCAAATTCAGATCCGTATGTATTTTGCAAAATTTCTATGTCAACAATGCTCTGCACGGAGCTACTCTAGCTAATTGCTCCCACTTTCAATATGTATCCAAATTGAGATTTAGAGTCATCCGGATTAGTGCCAAAACTTGCATCGACGTAACCCTTTACGATGAACCTTTTTGTCACCTCCATAACCGAGAAACATATCCTTATTCCACTAAGGATAATTTTGGCCAATGTCCAGTGATCTACTCCTAGATCACTATTGTACTCCCTTGCCAAACTCAGGCAGGGTATACAATAGGTTTGGTACACAGCATGGCATACTTTATAGAACCTATGGCTGAGGCATAGGGAATGACTTTCATTCTCTTTCTATCTTCTGCCGTGGTCGGGCTTTGAGTCTTACTCAATTTCACACCTTGTAACATAGGCAAGAACTCTTTCTTTGACTGTTCCATTTTGAACTATTTCAAAAACTTGTCAAGGTATGTACTCATTGAAAAAACTTATCAAGCGTTCTTGATCTATCTCTATAGATCTTGATGCTCAATATGTAAGCAGCTTCATCGAGGTCTTTCTTTGAAAAACTCCTTTCAAACACTCCTTTTATGCTTTCTAGAAAATTCTACATCATTTCCGATCAACAATATGTCATTCACATATACTTATCAGAAAGGCTGTAGTGCTTCCACTCACTTTCTTGTAAATACAGGCTTCACCGCAAGTCTATATAAAACTATATGCTTTGATCAACTCATCAAAGCATATATTCCAACTCCGAGATGCTTGCACCAGTCCATAGATGGATCGCTGGAGCTTGCACATTTTATTAGCACCTTTAGGATTGACAAAACCTTCTGGTTGCATCATATACAACTCTTCTTTAATAAATCCATTAAGGATTGCAGTTTTGTTATCCATTTGCCAGATTTCATAAAATGCGGCAATTGCTAACATAAGCATCGATACGAGTGAGAAAATCTCATCGTAGACAACACCTTGAACTTGTCGAAAACCTTTTGCGACAATTCGAGCTTTGTAGATAGTAACACTACTATCAACATCCGTCTTCCTCTTGAAGATCCATTTATCCTTAATGGCTCACCGATCATCGGGCAAGTCAGTCAAAGTCCATACTTTGTTCTCATACATGGATCCTATCTCAGATTTCATGGCCTCAAACCATTTCATGGAATCTGGGCTCATCATCGCTTCCTCATAGTTCGCAGGTTCGTCATGGTCTAGTAACATGACTTCCAGAATAGGATTACCGTACCATTCTGGTGCGGATCTTTCTCTGGTTGACCTACGAGGTTCGGTAGAGACTTGATCTGAAGTTTCATGATCATCATCATTAACTTCCTCACTAATTCGTGTAGGCATCACTGGAACTGTTTTCAGTGATGAGCTACTTTTCAATTAGAGAGAAGGTACAATTACCTCATCAAGTTCTACTTTCCTCCCACTCACTTCTTTCGAGAGAAGCTACTTCTCTAGAAAGGATCCATTCTCAGCAACGAATATCTTGCCTTCGAATCTGTGATAGAAGGTGTACCCAACAGTGTCTTTTGGGTATCCTATGAAGATTTACTTCTTCGATTTGGGTTCGAGCTTATCATGTTGAAACTTTTTCACATAAGCATCGCAGTCCCAAACTTTAAGAAACGACAGCTTAGGTTTCTCGCCAAACCACAGTTCATACGGTGTCATCTCCACGGATTTAGATGGTGCCCCATTTAACGTGAATGTAGCTGTCTCTAATGCATAACCCCAAAACGATAGTGGTAATTCAGTAAGAGACATCATAGATTGCACCATATCTAATAAAGTGCGGTTATGACGTTTGGACACACCATTACGCTGTGGTGTTCCAGGTGGCGTGATTTTGTGAAATTATTCCACATTGTTTTAATTGAAGCCAAACTCATAACTCAAATATTCTCCTCCATGATCAGATCGTAGAAACTTTATTTCTTGTTACGATGATTTTTCACTTCACTCTGAAATTATATGAACTTTTCAAATGTTCCAGACTTATGTTTCATCAAGTAGATATACCCATATCTGCTCAAATCATCTGTGAAGGTCAGAAAATAACGATACCCACCGCGAGCCTCAACACTCATCGGATCGCATACATCAATATGTATTATTTCCAATAAGTCAGTTGCTTGCTCCATTGTTCTGGAGAACAGAGTCTTAGTCATCTTGCCCATGAGGCATGGTTCGCAAGCATCAAGTGATTCATAATCAAGTGATTCCAAAAGTCCATCAGCATGGAGTTTCTTCATGCACTTTACACCAATATGACCTAAACGGCAGTGCCACAAATAAGTTGCACTATCATTATTAACTTTGCATCTTTTGGCTTCAATATTATGAATATGTGTATCACTACGATCGAGATCCAACAAACCATTTTCATTGGGTGTATGACCATATAAGGTTTTATTCATGTAAACAGAACAACAATTATTCTCTAACTTAAATGAATAACCATATTGCAATAAACATGATCAAATCATATTCATGCTCAACGCAAACACCAAATAACACTTATTTAGGTTCAACACTAATCCCGAAAGTATAGGGAGTGTGCGATGATGATCATATCAATCTTGGAACTACTTCCAACACACATCGTCACCTCACCCTTAACTAGTGTCTGTTCATTCTGCAACTCCCGTTTCGAGTTGCTAATCTTAGCAACTGAACTAGTATCAAATACTGAGGGGTTGCTATAAACACTAGTAAGTACACATCAATAACATGTATATCAAATATACCTTTGTTCACTTTTCCATCCTTCATATCCGCCAAATACTTGGGGTAGTTCTGCTTCAAGTGACCAGTCCCTTTGCAGTAGAAGCACTTTTAGTCTCAGGCTTAGGTCCAGACTTGGGCTTCTTCACTTGAGCAGCAACTTGCTTGCCGTTCTTCTTGAAGTTCCCCATCTTCCCTTTGCCCTTTTCTTGAAACTAGTGGTCTTGTCAACCATCAACACTTGATGCTCTTCTTGATTTCTACCTTCGTCGATTTCAGCATCATGAAGAGCTTGGGAATCGTTTCCGTTATCCCTTGCATATTATAGTTCATCATGAAGTTCTAGTAACTTGGTGATAGTGACTAGAGAACTCTGTCAATCACTATCTTATAAAGAAGATTAACTCCCACTTGATTCAAGTGATTGTAGTACTCAGACATTCTGAGCACATGCTCACTAGCTGAGCTATTCTCCTCCATCTTGTAGGCAAAGTACTTGACAAAGGTCTCATACCTTTCGACTTGGGCATGAGTCTAAAATACTAATTTCAACTCTTGGAACATCTCATATGCTCCGTGGCGTTTCAAAAAACGTCTTTGAAGCCCCGATTCTAAGCCATAAAGCATGGTGCACTAAACTATCAAGTAGTCATCATATCGAGCTTGCCAAACGTTCATAACGTCTGGATTTGCCCCTGCAATCGGTCTGTCACCTAGCGGTGCATCAAGGACATAATTCTTCTGTGCAGCAATGAGGATAATCCTCAGATCACGGATCCAATCCGCATCATTTCTACTAACATCTTTCAACTTAGTTTTCTATAGGAACATATCAAAAATAAAATAGGGGAGCTAAACGCGAGCTATTGAACTACAACATAGATATGCTAATACTACCAGGACTAAGTTCATGATAAATTAAAGTTCAATTAATCATATTACTTAAGAACTCCCACTTAGATAGACATCTCTCTTATCATCTAAGTGATCACGTGATCCAAATCAACTAAACCATAACCGATCATCACGTGAAATGGAGTAGTTTTCAATGGTGAACATCACTATGTTGACCATATCTACTATATGATTCACGTTTGACCTTTCGGTCTCAGTGTTCCGAGGCCATATCTGCATATGCTAGGATCGTCAAGTTTAACCCGAGTATTTCTGCGTGTGCAAAACTGGCTTGCACCCGTTGTATGTGAACGTAGAGCTTATCACACCCGATCATCACGTGGTGTCTCGGCACGACAAACTTTGGCAACGGTGCATACTCAGGGGAACACTTGTACCTTGAAATTTAGTGAGAGATCATCTTATAATGCTACCGTCAATCAAAGCATAATAAGATGCATAAAGGATAAACATCACATGCAATCAATATAAGTGATATGATATGGCCATCATCATCTTGTGCCTTTGATCTCCATCTCCAAAGCACCGTCATGATCACCATCATCACCGGCGCGACACCTTGATCTCCATCATAGCATCGTTGTCGTCTCGCCAACTATTGCTTCTACGACTATCGCTACCGCTTAGTGATAAAGTAAAGCAATTACAGGGCGATTGCATTGCATACAATAAAGCGACAACCATATGGCTCCTGCCAGTTGCCGATAACTCTGTTACAAAACATGATCATCTCATACAATAAAATATAGCATCATGTCTTGACAATATCACATCACAACATGCCCTGCAAAAACAAGTTAGATGTCCTCTACTTTGTTGTTGCAAGTTTTACGTGGCTGCTACGGGCTGAGCAAGAACCTTTCTTAACTACACATCAAAACCACAATGATAGTTCGTCAAGTTAGTGCTGTTTTAACCTTCTCAAGGACCGGGCGTAGTCACACTCGGTTCAACTAAAGTTGGAGAAACTGACACCCGCCAGCCACCTGTGTGCAAAGCACGTCGGTAGAACCAGTCTCGCGTAAGCGTACGCGTAATGTCAGTCCGGGCCGCTTCATCCAACAAAACCGCCGAACCAAAGTATGACATGCTGGTAAGCAGTATGAGTTGTATCGCCCACAACTCACTTGTGTTCTACTCGTGCATATAACATCTACGCATAAACCTGGCTCGGATGCCACAGTTGAGGAACGTAGTAATTTTAAAAAAATTCCTACGCACACGAAAGATCATGGTGATGCATAGCAACGAGAGGGGAGAGTGATATGTACGTACCCTCGTAGACCGTTAGCGGAAGCGTTATGACAACGCAGTTGATGTAGTCGTATGTCTTCAGGATCGACCGATCCTCAGTACCGAACGTACGGCACCTCCAAGTTCAGCACATGTTCAGTTCGGTGACGTCCCGCGAACTCATGATCCAATAGAGCTTCGGGGAAGAGCTTCGTCAGCACGACGGCGTGGTGACGGTGTGGATGAAGTTACCGATGCAGGGCTTCGCCTAAGCACCGCTACGATATGACCGAGGTGGATTATGGTGGAGGGGGCACCGCACACGGCTAAAAGATCAATGATCAATTGTTGTGTACTTGGGGTGCCCCCTGCCCCCGTATATAAAGGAGCTAGGGGGGAGGCGGCCGGCCAAGGAGGAGGGCGCGCCAAGGGGGGAGTCCTACTCCCACCGGGAGTAGGACTCCTTCTTTCCCAGTAGGAGTAGGAGAAGGGGTAAGGGAAGGAGAGAGGAGGAAGGAAAGGGGGGCGCCGCCCCCCCCTCCTTGTCCAATTCGGACTAGAGGGAGAGGGGGCGCGCGGCCTGCCCTGGCCGCCCCTCCTCTTCTCCACTAAGGCCCAATAGGCCCATTACACTCCCCGGTGAATTCCCGTAACTCTCAGGTACTCCGAAAAATACCCGAATCACTCAGAACCTTTCCGATGTCCGAATATAGTCATCCAATATATCGATCTTTACATCTCGACCATTTCGAGACTCCTCGTCATGTCCCAGATCTCATCCAGGACTCCGAACTACCTTCGATACATCAAAAGACATAAACTCATAAGACCGATAGTCACCGAACTTTAAGCGTGCGGACCCTACGGGTTCGAGAACTATGTAGACATGACCGAGACACGTCTCCCGTCAATAACCAATAGCGGAACCTGGATGCTCATATTGGTTCCCACATATTCTACGAAGATCTTTATCGGTCAAACCGCATAACAACATACGTTGTTCCCTTTGTCATCGGTATGTTACTTGCCCGAGATTCGATCGTCGGTATCTCAATACCTAGCTCAATCTCGTTACCGGCAAGTCTCTTTACTCGTTCGGTAGTGCATCATCCCGTGACTAACTCATTAGTCACATTGCTTGCAAGGCTTCTAGTGATGTGCATTACTGAGAGGGCCCAGAGATACCTCTCCGACAATCGGAGTGACAAATCCTATTCTTGATCTATGTCAATTCAAACAAACACCATCTGAAACACCCGTAGAGCACATTTATAATCACCCAGTTATGTTGTGACGTTTGGTAGCACACAAAGTGTTCCTCCGGTATTCGGGAGTTGCATAATCTCATAGTCATAGGAACATGTATAAGTCATGAAGAAAGCAATAGCAACATACTAAACGATCAAGTGCTAAGCTAACGGAATGGGTCAAGTCAATCACATCATTCTCTAATGATGTGATCCCGTTAATCAAATGACAACTCATGTCTATGGCTAGGAAACTTAACCATCTTTGATTCAACGAGCTAGTCAAGTAGAGGCATACTAGTGACACTCTGTTTGTCTATGTATTCACACATGTACTAAGTTTCCGGTTAATACAATTCTAGCATGAATAATAAACATTTATCATGAAATAAGGAAATAAATAATAACTTTATTATTGCCTCTAGGGCATATCTCCTTCAGTCTCCCACTTGCACTAGAGTCAATAATCTAGTTCACATCGCCATGTGATTTAACACCAATAGTTCACATCACCATGTGATTAATATCCATAGTTCACATCGTCATGTGACCAACACCCAAAGGGTTTACTAGAGTCAATAATCTAGTTCACATCGCCATGTGATTAACACCCAAAGAGTACTAAGGTGTGATCATGTTTTGCTTGTGAGAGAAGTTTAGTCAACGGGTCTGCCAAATTCAGATCCGTATGTATTTTGCAAAATTTCTATGTCAACAATGCTCTGCGCGGAGCTACTCTAGCTAATTGCTCCCACTTTCAATATGTATCCAAATTGAGATTTAGAGTCATCCGGATTAGTGCCAAAACTTGCATCGACGTAACCCTTTACGATGAACCTTTTTGTCACCTCCATAACCGAGAAACATATCCTTATTCCACTAAGGATAATTTTGGCCAATGTCCAGTGATCTACTCCTAGATCACTATTGTACTCCCTTGCCAAACTCAGGCAGGGTATACAATAGGTCTGGTACACATCATGGCATACTTTATAGAACCTATGGCTGAGGCATAGGGAATGACTTGAATTCTCTTTCCATATTCTGCTGTGGTCAGGCTTTGAGTCTTACTCAATTTCACACCTTGTAACACAGGCAAGAACTCTTTCTTTGTCTGTTCCATTTTGAACTATTTCAAAAACTTGTCAAGGTATGTACTCATTGAAAAAACTTATCAAGCGTTCTTGATCTATCTCTATAGATCTTGATGCTCAATGTGTAAGCAGCTTCATCGAGGTCTTTCTTTGAAAAACTCCTTTCAAACACTCCTTTTATGCTTTCTAGAAAATTCTACATCATTTCCGATCAACAATATGTCATTCACATATACTTATCAGAAAGGCTGTAGTGCTTCCACTCACTTTCTTGTAAATACAGGCTTCACCGCAAGTCTATATAAAACTATATGCTTTGATCAACTCATCAAAGCATATATTCCAACTCCGAGATGCTTGCACCAGTCCATAGATGGATCGCTGGAGCTTGCACATTTTATTAGCACCTTTAGGATTGACAAAACCTTCTGGTTGCATCATATACAACTCTTCTTTAATAAATCCATTAAGGATTGCAGTTTTGTTATCCATTTGCCAGATTTCATAAAATGCGGCAATTGCTAACATAAGCATCGATACGAGTGAGAAAATCTCATCGTAGACAACACCTTGAACTTGTCGAAAACCTTTTGCGACAATTCGAGCTTTGTAGATAGTAACACTACTATCAACATCCGTCTTCCTCTTGAAGATCCATTTATCCTTAATGGCTCACCGATCATCGGGCAAGTCAGTCAAAGTCCATACTTTGTTCTCATACATGGATCCTATCTCAGATTTCATGGCCTCAAACCATTTCATGGAATCTGGGCTCATCATCGCTTCCTCATAGTTCGCAGGTTCGTCATGGTCTAGTAACATGACTTCCAGAATAGGATTACCGTACCATTCTGGTGCGGATCTTTCTCTGGTTGACCTACGAGGTTCGGTAGAGACTTGATCTGAAGTTTCATGATCATCATCATTAACTTCCTCACTAATTCGTGTAGGCATCACTGGAACTGTTTTCAGTGATGAGCTACTTTTCAATTAGAGAGAAGGTACAATTACCTCATCAAGTTCTACTTTCCTCCCACTCACTTCTTTCGAGAGAAGCTACTTCTCTAGAAAGGATCCATTCTCAGCAACAAATATCTTGCCTTCGAATCTGTGATAGAAGGTGTACCCAACAGTTTCTTTTGGGTATCCTATGAAGATTTACTTCTCCGATTTGGGTTCGAGCTTATCATGTTGAAACTTTTTCACATAAGCATCGCAGTCCAAACTTTAAGAAACGACAGCTTAGGTTTCTCGCCAAACCACAGTTCATACGGTGTCATCTCCACGGATTTAGATGGTGCCCCATTTAACGTGAATGTAGCTGTCTCTAATGCATAACCCCAAAACGATAGTGGTAATTTGGTAAGAGACATCATAGGTTGCACCATATCTAATAAAGTATGGTTATGACGTTCGGACACATCATTACGCTGTGGTGTTCCAGCAGGTGGCGTGATTTTGTGAAATTATTCCACATTGTTTTAATTGAAGGCCAAACTCGTAACTCAAATATTCTCCTCCACGATCAGATCGTACAAACTTTATTTTCTTGTTATGATGATTTTCCACTTCACTCTGAAATTATATGAACTTTTCAAATGTTTCAGACTTATGTTTCATCAAGTAGATATACCCATATCTGCTGAAATCATCTGTGAAGGCCAGAAAATAACGATACCCACCGCGAGCCTCAACACTCATCGGATCGCATACATCAATATGTATTATTTCCAATAAGTCAGTTGCTTGCTCTGTTGTTCCGGAGAACGGAGTCTTAGTCATCTTGCCCATGAGGCATGGTTCGCAAGCATCAAGTGATCCATAATCAAGTGATTCCAAAAGTCCACCAGCATGGAGTTTCTTCATGCGCTTTACAACAATATGATCTAAACGGCAGTGCCACAAATAAGTTGCACTATCATTATTAACTTTGCATCTTTTGGCTTCAATATTATGAATATGTGTATCACTACGATCGAGATCCAACAAACCATTTTCATTGGGTGTATGACCATAGAAGGTTTTATTAATGTAAACAGAACAACAATTATTCTCTAACTTAAATGAATAACCGTATTGCAATAAACATGATCAAATCATATTCATGCTCAACGCAAACACCAAATAACACTTATTTAGGTTCAACACTAATCCCGAAAGTATAGGGAGTGTGCGATGATGATCATATCAATCTTGGAACTACTTCCAACACACATCGTCACCTCGCCCTTAACTAGTGTCTGTTCATTCTGCAACTCCCGTTTCGAGTTGCTAATATTAGCAACTGAACTAGTATAAAATACTGAGGGGTTGCTATAAACACTAGTAAAGTACACATCAATAACATGTATATCAAATATACCTTTTTTCACTTTTCCATCCTTCATATCCGCCAAATACTTGGGGTAGTTCTGCTTCAAGTGACCAGTCCCTTTGCAGTAGAAGCACTTTTAGTCTCAGGCTCAGGTCCAGACTTGGGCTTCTTCACTTGAGCAGCAACTTGCTTGCCGTTCTTCTTGAAGTTCCCCTTCTTCCCTTTGCCCTTTTCTTGAAACTAGTGATCATGTGACCAACACCCAAAGGGTTTACTGGAGTCAATAATCTAGTTCACATCGCCATGTGATTAATACTCAAAGAGTACTAAGGCGTGATCATGTTTTGCTTGTGAGAGAAGTTTAGTCAACGGGTTTGCCAAATTCAGATCCGTATGTATTTTGCAAATTTCTATGTCAACAATGCTCTGCACGGAGCTACTCTAGCTAATTGCTCCCACTTTCAATATGTATCCAGATTGAGATTTAGAGTCATCCGGATCAGTGCCAACACTTGCATCGACGTAACCCTTTACGATGAACCTTTTTGTCACCTCCATAACCGAGAAACATATCCTTATTCCACTAAGGATAATTTTGGCCAATGTCCAGTGATCTACTCCTAGATCACTATTGTACTCCCTTGCCAAACTCAGGCAGGGTATACAATAGGTTTGGTACACAGCATGGCATACTTTATAGAACCTATGGCTGAGGCATAGGGAATGACTTTCATTCTCTTTCTATCTTCTGCCGTGGTCGGGCTTTGAGTCTTACTCAATTTCACACCTTGTAACATAGGCAAGAACTCTTTCTTTGACTGTTCCATTTTTAACTATTTCAAAAACTTGTCAAGGTATGTACTCATTGAAAAAACTTATCAGGCGTTCTTGATCTATCTCTATACATCTTGATGCTCAATGTGTAAGCAGCTTCATCGAGGTCTTTCTTTGAAAAACTCCTTTCAAACATTCCTTTTATGCTTTCCAGAAAATTCTACATCATTTCCGATCAACAATATGTCATTCACATATACTTATCAGAAAGGCTGTAGTGCTTCCACTCACTTTCTTGTAAATACAGGCTTCACCGCAAGTCTGTATAAAACTATATGCTTTGATCAACTCATCAAAGCGTATATTCCAACTCCGAGATGCTTGCACCAGTCCATAGATGGATCACTGGAGCTTGCACATTTTATTAGCACCTTTAGGATTGACAAAACCTTCTAGTTGCATCATATACAACTCTTCTTTAATAAATCCATTAAGGATTGCAGTTTTGTTATCCATTTGCCAGATTTCATAAAATGCGGCAATTGCTAACATAAGCATCGATACGAGCAAGAAAATCTCATCGTAGACAACACCTTGAACTTGTCGAAAACCTTTTGCGACAATTCGAGCTTTGTAGATAGTAACACTACTATCAACATCCGTCTTCCTCTTGAAGATCCATTTATCCTTAATGGCTCACCGATCATCGGGCAAGTCAGTCAAAGTCCATACTTTGTTCTCATACATGGATCCTATCTCAGATTTCATGGCCTCAAACCATTTTGTGGAATCTGGGCTCATCATCGCTTCCTCATAGTTCGCAGGTTCATCATGGTCTAGTAACATGACTTCCAGAATAGGATTACCGTACCATTCTAGTGCGGATCTTTCTCTGGTTGACCTACGAGGTTCGGTAGAAACTTGATCTGAAGTTTCATGATCATCATCATTAACTTCCTCACTAATTCGTGTAGGCATCACTGGGACTGTTTTCAGTGATGAGCTACTTTTCAATTCGAGAGAAGGTACAATTACCTCATCAAGTTCTACTTTCCTCCCACTCACTTCTTTCGAGAGAAGCTACTTCTCTACAAATGATCCATTCTCAGCAATGAATATCTTGCCTTCGGATCTGTGATAGAAGGTGTACCCAACAGTTTCTTTTGGGTATCCTATGAAGATTTACTTTTCCGATTTGGGTTCGAGCTTATCATGTTGAAACTTTTTCACATAAGCATCGCAGTCCCAAACTTTAAGAAACGACAGCTTAGGTTTCTCGCCAAACCATAGTTCATACGGTGTCATCTCCACGGATTTAGATGGTGCCCCATTTAACGTGAATGTAGCTGTCTCTAATGCATAACCCCAAAACGATAGTGGTAATTTGGTAAGAGACATCATAGGTTGCACCATATCTAATAAAGTATGGTTATGACGTTCGGACACATCATTACGCTGTGGTGTTCCAGCAGGTGGCGTGATTTTGTGAAATTATTCCACATTGTTTTAATTGAAGGCCAAACTCGTAACTCAAATATTCTCCTCCACGATCAGATCGTACAAACTTTATTTTCTTGTTATGATGATTTTCCACTTCACTCTGAAATTATATGAACTTTTCAAATGTTTCAGACTTATGTTTCATCAAGTAGATATACCCATATCTGCTCAAATCATCTGTGAAGGCCAGAAAATAACGATACCCACCGCGAGCCTCAACACTCATCGGATCGCATACATCAATATGTATTATTTCCAATAAGTCAGTTGCTTGCTCTGTTGTTCCGGAGAACGGAGTCTTAGTCATCTTGCCCATGAGGCATGGTTCGCAAGCATCAAGTGATCCATAATCAAGTGATTCCAAAAGTCCACCAGCATGGAGTTTCTTCATGTGCTTTACAACAATATGATCTAAACGGCAGTGCCACAAATAAGTTGCACTATCATTATTAACTTTGCATCTTTTGGCTTCAATATTATGAATATGTGTATCACTACGATCAAGATCCAACAAGCCATTTTCATTGGGTGTATGACCATAGAAGGTTTTATTAATGTAAACAGAACAACAATTATTCTCTAACTTAAATGAATAACCGTATTGCAATAAACATGATCAAATCATATTCATGCTCAACGCAAACACCAAATAACACTTATTTAGGTTCAACACTAATCCCGAAAGTATAGGGAGTGTGCGATGATGATCATATCAATCTTGGAACTACTTCCAACACACATCGTCACCTCGCCCTTAACTAGTGTCTGTTCATTCTGCAACTCCCATTTCGAGTTGCTAATCTTAGCAACTGAACTAGTATAAAATACTGAGGGGTTGCTATAAACACTAGTAAAGTACACATCAATAACATGTATATCAAATATACCTTTGTTCACTTTTCCATCCTTCATATCCGCCAAATACTTGGGGTAGTTCTGCTTCAAGTGACCAGTCCCTTTGCAGTAGAAGCACTTTTAGTCTCAGGCTTAGGTCCAGACTTGGGCTTCTTCACTTGAGCAGCAACTTGCTTGCCGTTCTTCTTGAAGTTCCCCATCTTCCCTTTGCCCTTTTCTTGAAACTAGTGGTCTTGTCAACCATCAACACTTGATGCTCTTCTTGATTTCTACCTTCGTCGATTTCAGCATCATGAAGAGCTTGGGAATCGTTTCCGTTATCCCTTGCATATTATAGTTCATCATGAAGTTCTAGTAACTTGGTGATAGTGACTAGAGAACTCTGTCAATCACTATCTTATAAAGAAGATTAACTCCCACTTGATTCAAGTGATTGTAGTACTCAGACATTCTGAGCACATGCTCACTAGCTGAGCTATTCTCCTCCATCTTGTAGGCAAAGTACTTGTCAAAGGTCTCATACCTTTCGACTTGGACATGAGTCTGAAATAATAATTTCAACTCTTGGAACATCTCATATGCTCCGTGGCGTTTCAAAAAATGTCTTTCAAGCGCCGATTCTAAGCCGTAAAGCATGATGCACTAAACTATCAAGTAGTCATCATATCGAGCTTGCCAAACGTTCATAACGTCTGCATTTGCCCCTGCAATCGGTCTGTCACCTAGCGGTGCATCAAGGACATAATTCTTCTGTGCAGCAATGAGGATAATCCTCAGATCACGGATCCAATCCGCATCATTGCTACTAACATCTTTCAACTTAGTTTTCTCTAGGAACATATCAAAAATAAAACAGGGGAGCTAAATGCGAGCTATTGATCTACAACATAGATATGCTAATACTACCAGGACTAAGTTCATGATAAATTAAAGTTCAATTAATCATATTACTTAAGAACTCCCACTTAGATAGACATCTCTCTTATCATCTAAGTGATCACGTGATCCAAATCAACTAAACCATAACCGATTATCACGTGAAATGGAGTAGTTTTCAATGGTGAACATCAGTATGTTGATCATATCTACTATATGATTCACGTTCGACCTTTCGGTCTCAGTGTTCCGAGGCCATATCTGCATATGCTAGGCTCGTCCAGTTTAACCCGAGTATTTCTGCGTGTGCAAAACTGGCTTGCACCCGTTGTATGTGTACGTAGAGCTTATCACACCCGATCATCACGTGGTGTCTCGGCACGACGAACTTTGGCAACGGTGCATACTCAGGGAGAACACTTGTACCTTGAAATTTAGTGAGAGATCATCTTATAATGCTACCGTCAATCAAAGCAGTATAAGATGCATAAAGGATAAACATCACATGCAATCAATATAAGTGATATGATATGGCCATCATCATCTTGTGCTTTTGATCTCCATCTAAAAAGCACCGTCATGATCACCATCGTCACCGGCGCGACACCTTGATCTCCATCGTAGCATCGTTGTCATCTCGCCAACTATTGCTTATACGACTATCGCTACCGCTTAGTGATAAAGTAAAGCAATTACAGGGCGATTGCATTGCATACAATAAAGCGACAACCATATGGCTCCTGCCAGTTGCCGATAACTCTGTTACAAAACATGATCATCTCATACAATAAAATATAGCATCATGTCTTGACAATATCACATCACAACATGCCCTGCAAAAACAAGTTAGACGTCCTCTACTTTGTTGTTGCAAGTTTTACGTGGCTGCTACGGGCTGAGCAAGAACCTTTCTTACCTACACATCAAAACCACAACGATAGTTCGTCAAGTTAGTGCTGTTTTAACCTTCTCAAGGACCGAGCGTAGTGACACTCGGTTCAACTAAAGTTGGAGAAACTGACACCCGCCAGCCACCTGTGTGCAAAGCACGTCGGTAGAACCAGTCTCGCGTAAGTGTACGCGTAATGTTAGTCCGGGCCGCTTCATCCAACAAAACCGCCGAACCAAAGTATGACATGTTGATAAGCAGTATGACTTGTATCGCCCACAACCCACTTGTGTTCTACTCGTGCATATAACATCTACGCATAAACCTGGCTCGGATGCCACAGTTGAGGAAAGTAGTAATTTCAAAAAATTTCCTACGCACACGAAAGATCTTGGTGATGCATAGCAACAAGAGGGGAGAGTGATGTGTACGTACCCTCGTAGACCATTAGCGGAAGCGTTATGACAACGCGGTTGATGTAGTCATACGTCTTCACGATCGACCGATCCTCAGTACCGAACGTACGACACCTCCGCGTTCAGCACATGTTCAGTTCGGTGACGTCCCGCGAACTCACGATCCAGTAGAGCTTCAGGGAAGAGCTTCGTCAGCACAACAGCGTGGTGACGGTGTTGATGAAGTTACCGACGCAGGGCTTCGCCTAAGCACCGCTACGATATGACCGAGGTGGATTATGGTGGAGGGGGGCACCGCACACGGCTAAAAGATCAATGATCAATTGTTGTGTCCTTGGGGTGCCCCCCTGCCCCCGTATATAAAGGAGCTAGGGGGGAGGCGGCCGGCCAAGGAGGAGGGCGCGCAAAGGGTGGAGTCCTACTCCCACCGGGAGTAGGACTCCTTCTTTCCCAGTAGGAGTAGGAGAAGGGGTAAGGGAAGGAGAGAGGCGGAAGGAAAGGGGGCGCCGCCCCCCTCCTTGTCCAATTCGGACTAGAGGGAGAGGGGGCGCGCGGCCTGCCCTGGCCGCTCCTCCTCTTCTCCACTAAGGCCCAATAGGCCCATTACACTCCCCGGCGAATTCCCGTAACTCTCCGGTACTCCGAAAAATACCCGAATCACTCGGAACCTTTCCGATGTCCGAATATAGTCGTCCAATATATCGATCTTTACGTCTCGACCATTTCGAAACTCCTCGTCATGTCCCCGATCTCATCCGGGACTCCGAACTACCTTCGGTACATCAAAGACATAAACTCATAATACCGATCGTCACCGAACTTTAAGCGTACGGACCCTACGGGTTCGAGAACTATGTAGACATGACCGAGACACGTCTCCCGTCAATAACCAATAGCGGAACCTGGATGCTCATATTGGTTCTTACATATTCTACGAAGATCTTTATCGGTCAAACCACATAACAACATACGTTGTTCCCTTTGTCATCGGTATGTTACTTGCCCGAGATTCGATCGTCGGTATCTCAATACCTAGCTCAATCTCATTACCGGCAAGTCTCTTTACTCGTTCAGTAGTGCATCATCCCGTGACTAACTCATTGGTCACATTGCTTGCAAGGCTTTTAGTGATGTGCATTACTGAGAGGGCCCAGAGATACCTCTCCGACAATCGGAGTGACAAATCCTATTCTTGATCTATGTCAATTCAAACAAACACCATCGGAAACACCTGTAGAGCACATTTATAATCACCCATTTATGTTGTGATGTTTGGTAGCACACAAAGTGTTCCTCCGGTATTCGGGAGTTGCATAATCTCATAGTCATAGGAACATGTACAAGTCATGAAGAAAGCAATAGCAACATACTAAACGATCAAGTGCTAAGCTAACAGAATGGGTCAAGTCAATCACATCATTCTCTAATGATGTGATCCCGTTAATCAAATGACAACTCATATATATGGCTAGGAAACTTAACCATCTTTGATTCAACGAGCTAGTCAAGTAGAGGCATACTAGTGACACTCTGTTTGTCTATGTATTCACACATGTACTAAGTTTCCGGTTAATACAATTCTAGCATGAATAATAAACATTTATCATGAAATAAGGAAATAAATAATAACTTTATTATTGCCTCTAGGGCATATTTCCTTCAAGGGGTTGTTGCTTCACGCCTAGACAGTTGTAGCATCCCCGCAGCCACTCGCAGCTCCTCGCACCGCTGGTTCCAGCATCTCCGGCGACCGGTTGTAGCATCCCCATTTGCCGCTCGTAGCTCCTCGCATTGCCAGTTCCGCATCGCCGACGGACGGTTGTAGCAAAGAGCGACTCCGGTTGTAGCAAAAGGGGGCGTGGTTCTAGCAAAAATGCGACGCCGGTGGTCGTGGTTGCATCTTCCCAGTCATGGTTGTAGCCGCCACCAGCCACAAACGCCGATTGTAGCAAAATTCCTCACCGGTCGAAGCAAAATCCGACGATGGATGCAGCAAAACTTTGTCACCACCATCGCGGTTATAGCTTCACCTTGAAATCATTGTAGCAAAAAAACTCGCCGGTCGTAGCAAAATACGGCGAAGGATGTAGCAAAACTTCGTCACCGCAGTCGCGGTTGCAGCTTCGCCATGCAAAATCCTTGTAGCAAATTTTGAGTCGGTAGTAGCAAAACTGGACGACGGTTGTAGCAAAAAAGTCATCACGACACACCCACTCTCCGCCGCCCGGCGATTGCGCCGCCCTCGCCGGTTGAAACATCCCCGGCCAGCGTCATGGCCACCATCTGGTACAAAGGGGGCGAGTGCGTCGATGTCCATGTTGGGTCATGGCACATCAGGGTACACAATTCGGAAAAAGTGGGGAGGGGGTGCAGCACCGCAACGGCAGTAAGGGGAGGGTGGGCACCGACCATGGCCACCACATAGCGGAAAGGGGAGGAGATGGGTGTTGTCGGTGGTGCAGCCATGGCGGAGAAGTAGGGGATGGGGAAATAAACAGAGGAAGGAGAGAGGAAATCTGTGCGTGGATCGATAAAGGAAAAGGGGTGGGTGGGATGAGCTGTGTGTGTGGCCCCGTGAGCGTTGCTGGGAAAGCGACCGGCCGAGCGTTCGGCCGGCGCGCTGAAGCGAAACGTTTTCCTTTCAAAGTACTCCCTCCGTAAACTAATATAAGAGTATGAGTTAGGGTTTCTTGTTGTGTGTGTGTGTGTGTGTGCGGCAGCGAGATTTGATGTCACACACTTCAGATTGATTCAAGGGCTTAATGGTGATGACTGCGGCTCTAGGACATTGGTCCGAAGCCAGGGCCTTTAGAGGCATGTGCACGAAGGCTTTCTGGTTGTCACCGAAAGGTCAGGTCGACTATAGTATGATTGTTCGATGATATGAGGATATCGATGTAATTTGTATTATGTTTCTATGCTTTTTATATCTCCAATGAACTTTAATAATAGATCCAGATGATATTTCGCACAAAGCAAAAGTTTGCTATTGCTATTTTTTCGCAACATTGGCTCAATTCATGATATCCATTTCATTGCAAGTGGGACTGGGGATGTATAAAATCTCACGCCGTTTATATCCACCAGCTAATTGCTCATGCGATGCGGCAGGGGCATACATATTCCAGTGACTTTAACATCAAATCGTGTTTTGCATAAATCTTAGACTCATCATATTCTATATTTTTTTGGACAACAATTTTCGCTTTTCTTTCTTCTTGTCGAAGAAATGAGAGGCGATCTTCCGTAGTCTGTCCAGGAGAGTTTCCGCTGCTGCTTTCCTCCGTTGACCTCGTCATCGGTGGTGTGGGGAGTCACCAGATCACGCGTGTGGATCGTTTTAGGCCCTAGTAGCTTATGTTTTAGGCTGTTCATCGCCTTGACTTCTGCGGCGGCGATGGCAGCATTGAATAAAGAATCTTCAGATCCTTCCTTGACGAGGCGATCGGCTTTATAGTTGGGGATGGATTTGGAAATCAGTTTGTTCAAGCAAGGATGGCATGGAAGCAGCAGTATCCTCGTGGTGGACTTGTGTCCTCGGGCTCCACCATTGTGACAATTTTGCTCCAGCGTCGACGCGGAGGTTGGGAGTTAGTCGGGGAGCGGATGCAGATTGTGGTCTGCATCGGCGACCTGGAAGATGGTGGATCATACGATGGGTTCGTGGTTCGTGGATGGCAGGTATGCCTTTCTCTTCCGACGTCTTAGTTATGTGGAGGTGCCTGATATGGAGTTTGATTATATGTCTATAGTGTTACCCCGGTCTGATTCGTTCAACAGGTATGGTTTCTCGTTTTGGTGAGCCACCTTGGAGGTCAGCAAATCCGCATATCAGCGATGGAGCCGCGTCGAGCTTGGGTAAGGAGGTATTCCATCTTTTTTTCTTTGGTGGCTGCTGTGGTGGTGCTAGAGGCAGGTAATGGGTGTTGGTGTGAAGCTTAGATGATTCTTCGGTTTTGATTGTCCTTCTTGGTTGCCGGTTGGGGTCCCTTTGTGCAAAACGTTCTGCTACTTTTTTTCAGTTTTGTCTGGTCAGTGTGTACATAACTTTTTTTTGCGAGAAAACTTTCGATCTATTCATCAACTGTCAAGATAGTACAAAGAACACCAGAAGTAAAAAATTACATCTAGGTCCATAGACCACTAGCGACGACTACAATCACTGGTGCGAGCCGAAGGCGTGCCGCCGTCATCGCCCCTCCTTCATTAGAGCCGGGCAAACCTTATTGTAATAGACAGTCGGGAAGTTGTCGTGCTAAGGCCCCATAGGACCAGCGCACCAGAATAACAACTGTCGCTGATGAAGTGAAACGTTGATCGAAAGGATTCATCCTGCAAACACACGGACGCAGAAGAACAAAGACCAGATCCAAACGGATCCGCCGAAGACAAACGCTGACCGAATTGCACGAGATCCGCTGGAGACACACCTCTACACGCCCTCCAACGAGGCTTGACACACCGCCGGAACGGGGGCTAGACGGTGAGGACATTAATATTCCATCTTCAGGAAACCGCCACCGCCTCGTCTTCCTGAGCAGGACACGAACGCTAAACGAACACAAAAAAACAACTAAAAACAGATCTGGAGCCCTCCCGTCGGCAAGGACCGAGACCCACCGCGCATCCATGGCCTAAGGCCACGAAGACGGGGTAGACCTGTGGCGGCGCCGGCAGGAGGTGAAGAGCCTAATCGCCTAGCTAGTTGCTAGCGCATGAGGCGAACACCTTACCCTATGAAGGTTTAACTTGTAACTGCTGGGTCAAGCAGTGTGTACATGACTTGTACTATGAACACTATGATATAAGTGAGACATAAGTGAGACGTGTATTACCATGCAAATTTTTTTTGGTAATATTTGTTTTGATTTGAGTATAAGAGGAGACGATGTGAAAGTTTTGATTTAGTTAACATTTTGGTAAGATTTAATTTGATTTGAGTATGGGTGAAGGAAGACGAGTAAAGTTTGATTTAGATGAGAGTTTGGTAAATTTTGATTGGCAACGCTCTGCGTCGGGCAACCGGCTAGACTCCGAATCCTGTCACTGTGCCTTTTTTTTGCGGGGATCCTGTCACTTTGCCACTCGTCAGCACCCGACGAGCCAGGGTCGGTCATGACATTTTGGGGGCCTGGGGCGAAACTAAAATTCGGGGCCCCTTGAAAATTTTCTTCTAGCATTCTTCGACCCAAAGTCACTTGTCACGATCTCATCTTGGATCCATCCTCCTGCTGGTTGTGTGAAGCTGGACGTAGATGATGCGATGGCAAGGTTGTGATTATGTCAATCGCAAGGAGCCATCAGTGTGATTTCATGGGAGCAGCAAGTGTCACCAACTCACCATGCTGGCATCTTGGACCCTCGGACAAAGGAAGCACTTTTGATGGTGGTGAATTTGCTCAGTGGTAAAGGGATAACCGTTAGTACTGGTTCTGGGTCATCGATACACCCATGATGGTTCAGTGTGGCATTATGGGCAAACCACCAATGAGATTATGGCAAGAAGCAAGGCGTTCGAAAATATCTCCTTCATTTACGAGAGAATATCTTCAAATAAAGAGGCGCACATGCTAGTGTGCTCTTCGCTTTCATAATAATGTCTACTTCAATAAAGCAAATATGATTCTAAAGAAAATAAAATTATGATGGTTTCATCCAACAATTTGAACTAAGATGATATAAAAAATGCAAGAATGTGCACTAGATATTATCATTTTACCATCCTTGACCGAGTGATCACAGAACTCTTGCTGCTGCTTCCATGCATGAAATTTATGATTTTATTATAAGATAAATACAATCACAAATCAAACCACACATTAGGAGAGGAAGAGAGAGAGAAAGAGAGTACTCAAACTAAACCTAATTGTACCGATGCATACACACCTGAAGATGACTCTTTAGATGGTAGATCGTGAGGCCCTTCACCCTTGACTCTCATAATCCTCATGATAGCATTCTAAGTTGCCTCTGCCTGCCATGAACAAAAATTACCAGTTAACTGAAAAATCAAAAAGTTATCAGGCTTTAGACTGAAACAACAAGCATGGATCGATCTCCCCATTGCCTGACCTCCAAGCTAAGCGACAGCGTCAGCGGATCTGTCGTGAAGTGGAGTTCGACGGTCCACCGGAGACCGGACTTGGGGTGATGGTGAGGACGACCTAGATGAGGCCGGAATCGCCGGCTTGCGGCTCACGATCTGGGCGGAAAGGAATCAGCCGAAATTATTGGGAAGCAGACAATGAATTCTCGATCGGAAGGGATTGATAACGTACTCGTGGCCTCGTGGGCTATCTGACTATGTGCGCATCTCAGGCCTTGCGTCTCCCTGGGCTAATTAACTATTTTTTTGGAGGCAGCCTTGGGCTAATTAACTACTGTGTATGTACGTGGGAGGGGGCCCCTGGCTTTCGGGGGCCCGGGGCGGCCGCCGCCCCCCCCCCCCCCCCCCCCCCCCCTCAGGGCCGGCCCTGCGACGAGCACAACCCTCCCCATCAGCGCGCGCCACGCGGGGTGCATCTCCGGCAGCTAGCCCCAGCGCTTGCTGCATTAGCGCCAACGGTCGTAACCCCGCTTGACGCCGGTTGCAGCATACTAACTCGTAGCGCCACTCGATGCTCACGGCTCGTCTCGTAGCATGGCTCGATGCTGGTTCAAGCACCTCCGGCCGCTGCCGGTCATATCATTGCCGGCTAGTGGCCGCAGCTTCTCCCGTCCTCGGTTGTAGCATCGCCGGCTCGTGGTCGTAGCTTCTCCGCCGACCGATCGGGCATTGTCGGCTAGCGGTAGCGGGCACAGCTTCTCCATCGATCTCTGTAGCATCGTCGGCTCGTGGTCTCAGCTTCTCAGCCTACCGGTCGTAGCATGGACGGCTAGTGCTCCTCCCGACTTCTCCGTCGACCGGTTGTAGCATCGTCGGCTTATAGCCGTAGCTTCTCCGTCTACCGGCACTTACGGATAGGAATTACAGACTGAAGCTTACGGGATGAAGTGGCAGCACTTAATTAGGGATTATAGAGGCCCACCCACTGCAATTCAGGGGGAGAGATTAATGAGCAGTGGGCACGTTTGTCCGTAAGTAAATTTCCATAGATCCGTTCCGTAAGTGTAGCAATTTTGTTGTCGGCCAGTGGTCGCAGCTTCTCGGTCGACCAGTTGTGGCATCGTTGGCTCGTGGTCGTAGCTTCTCCACCGACCGGACGCAGGGCATAGATGTAGAAGACATAGATGTAAACAGTCTAAATCTATGCATGGCTCGTGGTCTTCTACATCGTTGGCCTGCTTGCAGGGTAAGGTCATGCCCACCCACGGACTCCTCGGGTCCGTCCATTGAATCCATGGCCAACGAAGCCTTAGTGCCCGACCGGCTTTATCATACGAGATTCTGTAGGGGACGCGGTTGGATCTGTTGCAGGGAAGCTGCACTACCTTCAGGATCCTTCACAAGCAGAGGCTGAAGCATGTTGTGCAGCTATTCAGTTTGGACAGGAGTGGGGAATGTCTCGGATCATCATTGAAACAGATGCCCATGAATTGGTGCGAGCCTTGACATCCCTGGCTTATGATCTATCCTCAAACGGAGTTCTTTTTAGAGAGATTAAGGCTTTTGCTGCTTTAAACTTTTCTGTCTTTTCAGTAGTTCATATCCCTAGAATTTGTAATAAAGTTGATGATGCCCTTGCGGCGTTTGGTTTGAAGATGGACACGGAACCCCAAGCCGTATGGCCGGGCGATGCTCCTACCTTCGTCCAGGACTTGATTGCCGACGACCTTGTTCCGCGCATTGGTTAATGGAAAATATGTTTCCATGTCAAAAAAAAAAAACAATCCCAAGACCGCCTAGGTTATTGGGGCTACACATTGTCTTCCAGTTGACCAGTGAGTGCCCACTTGAGGTTTGCTCCTGGTCCTCCTTTTGCCAGATGGACCACGCGTAATCTTGTCAAATTTCAGTTTCCTACGGATTATAACCTACAGGGTGATATGGCAATAGCTGATTTGATATAGGAGGGCCCACGGCTGAATTCAGGGGGTAGAGAGAGATTAGCTGATGGACACGTATTCCCGTAAGCTCTTCCGTGACGAAGTTGCATAAGTCTAGGATTTTCGCGGGGGAGGGGGGGGGGGGGGGGGGGGGCAACTGCGGTGATGTGAAAAACTGCAGTGGCGGTGAGGACGGTCTTAGCAAGGGCAACTCTGTCTGGTTTGTTCAAGTGTTTTCCTTTCCAACCGGGCAACCTACCGTCCTACCCGCGATCTTGTTGATGTAGAGGGAGCCCCAGATAACGCCCCAGGAAGGCAGCGACTTTGGCCGGGAACATGGAGAGAACGCCTTGGAGGTCGATGCCATTGCACCAGAATAGGAAACACATCCGTCTTGGAAAGGTTTGTTACTAAGCCGCTAGCCTCCCCAAAGGTCTTCAGGATCTCAGAGATCGCCCGTAGCTCCTCCTTGTCCGGATTCGCAAAAATGCCGGTGTCATCGGTGTATAGAGAAATATGACATCTGGCAGTGTGAGCGTGAATGGGCTTGAGAACCCCACACGCGGAGGCCAACTGGAGAATATGTTGGAGCGGATCAATGGCCAAAATGAAGAGCATCAGCGAAAGCGGATCTCCCTGCCGCACGCCACAAGCATGTCTGAAGGCCTGGCCAGGGTTCCCGTTGAGGAGGACACGCGATGAAGATGTGCTTCCCCTGCTCGCCTGGTTTTTTAAGGAAAGGAACAGATCGATTGTCTACTGTCTACAACTAAGACAAGCTTTGAGGATGAGTGCCAGTGAGTGCGTGGGTTCCTGTTGTATGCCGCTGGGCGTAGGTACTCTAGATGCAAAGCGATGGCACCATGCAGGTATGATCTACAACTCCCGCATCATAGGTTATCCATGCTTGCTTCCTATCCACCCTGGAGCATCTCCACGCGATAACATAGGCATATCTTCATAACATAGGCATATCTCTATACATCGATAGGTTGGAAGTAAAATGTACAATTAGACGTTGATGAACTAATAGTTATCACTCGAACTCCACACGACGGTCCATTGTATTGAATTCGTCGATAATTGCATCAGTTGAGAATCCTACTGCAATCTCTTTCTCGATGTAGATCAACAAGCAATCTCTTAGAAACATGTCTTCCATTTTATTTCGGAGTCTTGTTTTAACAAGTTTCTTTGCCGAAAATGCACGTTCTGTTGTTGCGGTTGAGACAGGCAAAGTGAGAACAAGTCGAATTAACCTGCAAATAAAATCAATTAACACTTGATGTAATGGTCAAAGCAAATAATACAAGAGCGGAAATATTGTATGACCTGTCAATCAAATAATAATCCACTGATTTTCCTGTTTTTGCAAGTTGTTGACAAAGATCTCCTACACTTGACAGATTCTGAAACCTTGGATTTGTAGGTACATCAAGCTCATTATGTTGTAGTTGACATCTCAAATTGTTTCTTTCTTGTTCTGAAAAGTCAGCGGGGTAGTATTTTGAGGCGAGAGAACATACATTGCTCAAATAAAAAACCAGATCCTCGGTAAAAGTCAGCGGGGTAGTATCTCAAACTGTAGGCACATCAAGCTCATAATGTTGTAGTCCATAGTCTTCATTTTATTTTTAGCCATGAGTATCCTACAGAGATTAATCACGGTTCTAATAAAAAACCAGATCCACAAATAGATAATACAAATAAGAAGAACAAAGTGACAGATCTGTGACCTTTTACCTGGATGAGTGCTTCCTGATGTGCTCCAAACGCAGAAAGAGAGAATTAAGGAGCGGTTCTTGGGGAATTTCTAGACAGCGAGACGCTTCAGGAATGATAAAGAAAAGAATGGGATGGCTCGTGTGTGTGGCTGGGAGTGAGAACAAAAGTCAACAAAGCAAGGCACTTTCAGTGGGATCTTCTGTGCACAATACTAGCACTCTATTTTGTCAAAATGCACTTTTGGAGAGAGGCATACAGCAGACCACATGCTTCTCTACATAAATAAGCATAGGTATTAAAAAAAATTCTGCATGTTGGTGGGAGCCGTGGCCCCTGCTGGTCCCCGTAGCTCCGTTGCATGCATGGTGCAACGACATGGTGTGTACTCCCTCCGTTCTGTCTTTTTAGAGATTTTAAATGAACTACCACATATGAATGTATATAGATATATTTTAAAGTATAAATTCATTCATTTTTTTTCGTATTTAGTCACTTGTTGAAATCTTTAGAAAGACCGAATACGGCATTTGTGATTTGCCATGAAGTCTTTCCGTGACTGACGAGGCTGGAAACTAGAATTAATCCGCAGCCGAGTACGGCACTTGTGATTTGCCATGAAGTCTTTCCGTGACCGACGAGGCTGGAAACTAGTCCTAGCCGACGAGGTTGGACTTTTATTTGTTGGGTGCCGATGAGGCCGAACACTTCTCGCTCGTAGACTTCATCGAAAATCCCGTCACCAGCGGTGCCGGATGATACTCATCATTGACCGACGAAGCTTTGGTTGAATACATGTTTGCATTGTTCATGCACGTTTGGAGGACAATTTACATAGGCTTGAAGACGACGATCATCGGGAGCAGCTTAATCGAAGGTTTTCTACAAGATGTGTCTTGTGGATGTAGTTAACCGGATCGTCTTTTGAGGCTCCGGGAATCTGAAGCTACACAGTCGCAGAATTTAGTCAGATTGCGTAGAGAAGCATGATGTACTTGCGTGGGAACCATTTGATGTAATCCTCCAAAAGAATTAATGGAATACAGAGTTTTCCTGATATTGTGTGTCCTTGTTATCTATTTTGTATATGAATATATACTGGCACGTGCGCAACCTTTATCTTATTGCCGTTACGCATTAGAAAATATCCTCTTAGCGGGAAGCATTTCTTTTTTGCGAAACACAAACGAAATGCCTACATGTTTAATCAGTGGTAGGCAGACGTAGGCACCCCCACTGGTATACCTCCGTCCACGACTAACGTGGGCTAAATCGGTAGCCAAATTACCAGCGGTGGCCTGCTACCAGGGGCCTCCACTAATGATCTAAGTACCAGTGGCGAGCAAAGGTTCTGGGCCCACCACTGGTACAGTTGGCCCACGGCTAACATGGTCCAAAGAATGAGTGGTAGGCAAGGAAATGGGCCTGCCACTGATATTTAAATCCCAGTGGCAGGCATCATTTCACACCTGCCACTAGTATCTAGTCAAAATAGTAGTGGTGGGGCTCTCAACCTGCCCGCCACTAATGTGACCTCACTTATAAACACTTTTCTAGTACTGACATTTGATGATTATAGTTATAACATTGCGAAGATGTGTTCCGGTAGTATATCATTTAGCTGGGTCTGTCCAATACCATTGTTCTATTAACAGTTTGCTCTCATTGTTGTCGACATCCTTTGTTACTTTCACAATGTCCTATGAGGAAAATGGGATCATCATGCAATACTTGAGCTAGTCTTACATGAGTGACTAGGGAACTACTTGGTGTTTATGCTTCCATGCGTGTAATGAGTTTTTCTATGAATCTCATATTCAAGGATCATCACAGTTATAGCACAAAAATATACCATTAATTATGAATTTGGAAATAAATAATACTATATTGTTGTATCTAGGACATATTCCTAGCATCTTCTTCTTCATGTTTCGCCTTCGACAGTGTTCTCTAGGGTTCAGCAGCGGTGCCTTTGGCGCCACAAGGCTACCATCTGGTAACTCTCATGATGTTATTCTGCTCGAAAACCCGATGAACGCTTCACACCATTTGAGCTTCCTACAGTTCATTGTCTGCCACTCCTTGGGTCCTTGTTGTCGCCAACTTGAGGTTGTGTGTGACCTTCATTTTACATTTTCCATGGCCAATTAATGACCACTCTTGGTAGAGATATTTTGTTTCTTAGGCACTATCTCTGAGCATGTCACTCCACCGCGTATTCCCACCATCGGACACCCCACTCCCGGGGGTGAATTAACATTGTCCATGTGCATGCTCATTGAGCACGAGTCTTCTCCATCGTCATTCTATCCTCGCAACAATGACCACCCTCATGTTGGGTTTGTATGGCTTGGGGAGAGGGGGGGTGGTGATGGCGTGACTCCTTGATGATGGCACCATGCGCCTGTCTTAGTGGTTTCGGCGTTGCTATTGTTGGACTTGTCATTCAACGGCCTCTGAGTTTGCATATCTGTGCTGTCTTCTGGCGCATTGTCCAGCCTTATTAGCCTCTCTTTTGTTGTGATGTCTTGTACATGCTTATGACATAAACGGTGCCGCCACTAGTAGAAAACAGGGCACTTGTCCCGGTTTCAGAGGGCCTTTAGTCCCGGTTCTGCAACCGGGACAAAACGATCGGGACTAAAACCCCTCACTTTTAGTCCCGGTTGGGTTACGAACCGGGACTAAAGGAGCTCCACGTGGCCGCTGTGGGGCGCCCAGGTAGGAGGACCTTTAGTCCCGGTTGGTAACACCGACCGGGACTAAAGGGCAGCCACGCGTCAGTAGCTGCCAGGCGCTGGGGTTTTTGTTTTTTTTTTGAAAGAAGGGGCTTAGGGGTTTTGGAGGGTATTTTCTGCTGCATAAAATCATATATGACTAAAAAGTTTCTGCTGCATATTTTCCTTTGTATTTATACATCGTTATATAAATTTTGGTAACATGAGGGATTGTTATATCACTATGATCATGTTAAGTTATTATATTATTAGGTGGAAGAAACACATATTAGATTCACGTGACCAAAAGTTGGATTAGTAGGACGACTAATCCAACTTTTTGTCACATGAATCTAATCCGTGTTTCTTCCGCCCAATGACATAATAACTCAACATGATCATAATAACTCATCATCATATTCATATAAGAACTCATACATCATCATCATCATCATTATAATAACAACTCACCATCATAGTCATATATATAGGAACTAGCTCATCATTCAAGCACAAAGGTAGCACATAACTCATCATCATAGTCATATAAGAACTAGCTCATCGTTCTAGCACAATGTAGCACATAAATACCTAAGACCTCCTACTCTTTCGAAGGTAAAATAGCATAAAACAGGTAAACCCTGATTCTCCATTATGAAGAATACAGATGAACCTGTCTCCCATTTGTAGGCTGCGCTTGATGTTGTCCCCAAGTAGTTCTCTGTGATCTTTCAGAACTTTTCTCCAATATTTGATTGTGAGGATATCATCGCTTCGATGAATCGTGTATGCACTGCGGTGGTACGTAGGCCAACTTGGCCGTAAGCTAACAATCCTCATGTCACCTTTCATTTCCATAAACCTAGGTATACAATCCGCCGGGAGTTTCTATTGAAGAACATCATAATAACATACTTAGCAAAATGTAGTTTAGCTGAAAAGAATCTATGCAAAAAATGCACCGATGACATAATAGGAAAAATCTTACCATGATATCTCGATGGATGTTACCGTAGTTGAACACGTGCACTAGTGGCACGTATTGAGAATAACTTGGAGAGATATGATAATTCGTCTTAAAAGTCTCAACATCTTTAATCCATGAAACAAAATGATTTATCTCCTCGCAATTTAGCTCAGACCCATAACTGTAGTAGGTTTTGTCTACTACTTTTCGTACATTTCTTGAAGAATGGAAATAAGCTGTCAATGGAAATAAGCTGTTAACTATTTTCATAAATACAATATAAATTACTTATTGAATATGTTTGAGAAACTCACATAGAGGTAGAAGTGGAAGCGTATGGACATCGACCCAAATGTCGATATTATCTTCGTCGACATTATCTTCATCCATGTCATCTTCAGGATCATCACCCAGATCAAAGGTGACATACCCTCCCGAAAACCATACGCCTTGCATAGTGCTGCCCAATTCGAGCAACAAAATGGGAGTAGGTCACCGCATTGTATAGCTTTACGTTAAAAGTGAGGGAGTCCTGGATTAGGGGGTCCTCGGACAGCCGGACTATATACCTTGGCCGGACGGTTGGACTATGAAGATACAAGATTGAAGACTTCGTCCCGTGTCCGGGTGGGACTCTCCTTTGCGTGGAAGGCAAGCTTGGCAATTCGGATATGTAGATCTCCTCCCTTGTAACCGAATCTGTGTAACCCTAGCCCCCTTCGGTGTCTATATAAACCGGAGGGTTTAGTCCATAGGACAACAAAAATCAGAATCATAGGCTAGCTTCTAGGGTTTAGCCTCTACGATCTCGTGGTAGATCAACTCTTGTAATACTCATATCATCAAGATCAATCAAGCAGGAAGTAGGGTATTACCTCCATCGAGAGGGCCCGAACCTGGGTAAACATTGTGTCCCCCGCCTCCTGTTACCATTAGCCTTAGACGCACAGTTCGGGACCCCCTACCCGAGATCCGCCGGTTTTGACACCGACATTGGTGCTTTCATTGAGAGTTCCACTGTGCCGTCGCGTAAAGGCTTGATGGCTCCTTCGATCATCGGCAACGATGCGATCCAGGGTGAGGTTTCTCTCCCCGGACAGATCTTCGTATTCGGCGGCTTCGTACTGCGGGCCAACTCGCTTGGCCATCTGGAGCAGATCGAGAGCTACGCCCCTGGCCATCAGGTCAGGTTTGGAAGCTTGAACTATACTGCCGACATCCGCGGAGACTTGATCTTCGACGGATTCGGGCCCATGTCAGGTGCGCCGCACAGTCACGACGAGCATGACCTAGCTCTGCCGTCAGACGGTGTTCGGGAGATCACACCTGTGGCTACTCCGGCCCTCAATCCGGAGCAGATCGTGCCGTCCAAGGACGGGTGGATAGACCCCGCCACGGAGGCCGCACACTCAGCGGCGATAGAGCCGAATACTAACTTCACCTCCTATGAGACCTGTGTTGCCGGACCCTTGGATTCGTCCCGGCCACGGGCTCCGAACCGCCTGCGTCCGTGCCTATCGAATCTGATTGGGCGCCGATCATGGAGTTTACCTCCGGGGATATCTTTCAGCACTCGCCTTTTGGCGACGTGCTAAATTCATTGAGGTCTCTCTCCTTGTCAGGAGACCCTTGGTCGAACTATGTCCGGCTTGAGTGGGAAGCGGGCGACGAAGAAATTCGTTCCCCACCCACCACCCACTTAATAGCCACTATAGACGACTTAACCGACATGCTCGATTTCGGCTCCGAAGACATCGACGGTATGGACGACGATGCAGGAGAAGAACAGGAACCACCGCCCAAAGGGCGCCAGACTGCCACCTCATCATATGATATATACATGGCGGACACCCCCAAAGAAAGCGATGGCAATAAGGCAATGGAGGATAATCCCCTCGAGAAGCAACCTAAGCACCGGCGTCATCGACGCCGCTCTAAGCCCCGCCATAGCAAAAGCAGCGATACCGGCACAAGAGACAATAACGCTGCGGATAGTGCCGAAGACGAAGACAATCCCCTCCAGCCAGACTTCAAGCGGGACGACGGGCAAGCTAGCCCTAAGGAACAGGCAGCAGACGGAGAATCAGAGGATGACAATTACATGCCCCTCTCTGAAGACGAGGTGAGCCTCGGCGACGAAGAATTTATCGTGCCTGAGGATCCCGTCGAGCAGGAGCGCTTCAAGCGCCGGCTTATAGCCACAGCAAAAAGCCTGAAGAAAAAGCAACAACAGCTTCAAGCTGACCAAGATCTGCTAGCGGATAGATGGACTGAGGTCCTGGCGGCCGAGGAATACGAACTCGAGCGCCCAACCAAAAGTTACCCAAAGAGCAGGTTGCTACCCCAACTCAAGGAGGAAGCATTAAAGCCTACACTACCAGCGTATGATGCGGCTGACCGGCCACCTCGTGGCCGAGACAAAGCGGCATATCAGCCCGAAGTCCAGCCCGCACCCCGTCGCCAGTCAAACAAAAACACCAAGGCCCGGGGCAACACGCAGGACCTGCGAGACGTATTGGAAAACAAAGCAGGACATACAAGATCGATCTACGGATCACGGGGGCGCGCCCCAACGCGTGACGACGACCGTCACGCCGGATATACTAAAAGCAAATCCGGCCGGGCCGAATACAGCAGACAAGACTCGTATGAACTGCGTCGTGACATAGCCCGGCACAGAGGCGCCGCACACCCCCTATGCTTCACTGACGAAGTAATGGATCACGAATTCCCAGAAGGATTTAAACCCGTGAACATTGAATCATATGATGGTACAACAGACCCCGCGGTATGGATTGAAGATTTCCTCCTCCACATCCACATGGCCCGCGGTGACGATCTACATGCCATCAAGTACCTCCCACTAAAACTCAAAGGGCCGGCTCGGCATTGGCTGAATAGCCTGCCGGCAAACTCCATTGGCAGTTGGGAGAATTTGGAAGACGCATTCCTTGACAACTTCCAGGGCACTTATGTGCGACCACCGGATGCTGATGACTTGAGTCACATAACCCAACAGCCAGGGGAATCAGCCAGGAAATTCTGGACTCGGTTCCTAACTAAAAAGAACCAAATTGTCGACTGTCCGGATGCCGAGGCCTTAGCGGCATTTAAGCATAACATCCGCGATGAGTGGCTCGCCCGACACCTCGGCCAAGAGAAGCCGAAGTCCATGGCAGCCCTCACGACACTCATGACCCGCTTTTGTGCGGGCGAGGACAGCTGGCTGGCTCGCAGCAACAACACATCAAGAAATCCTGGCAATTCAGATGCCAAAGATAGCAACGGCAGGCCACGTCGCAACAGACATAAGCGCCGCAACAACGGCGACAACGCCGAAGACACGGCAGTCAATGCCGGATTCAGTGGCTCTAAATCCGGTCAGCGGAAAAAGCCGTTCAAAAGAAGCAATCCGGGCCCGTCCAGTTTGGACCGCATACTTGATCGCTCGTGTCAAATTCATGGCACACCCGATAAACCAGCCAACCACACCAACAGAGAATGCTGGGTGTTCAAACAGGCCGACAAGTTGAATGCCGAAAGTAAGGAAAAGGGGCTGCATAGCGACGACGAGGAGGAGCCCCGGCCGCCGAACACAGGAGGACAGAAGAAATTTCCTCCCCAAGTGAAAACGGTGAACATGATATACGCAACCCATATTCGCAAGCGGGAACGGAAGCGTGCACTAAGGGACGTCTATGCGATGGAGCCAGTCGCCCCAAAGTTCAACCCATGGTCTTCTTGTCCAATCACTTTCGATCGCAGGGACCACCCCACCAGTATCCGTCATGGCGGTTCTGCCGCGTTGGTTCTTGACCCCATCATTGACGGATTTCACCTCACACGAGTCCTTATGGACGGTGGCAGCAGCCTGAACCTGCTCTATTAGGATACAGTGCGCAAAATAGGTATCGACCCCTCGAGGATCAAAGCCACAAAAACCACCTTTAAAGGTGTCATACGAGGTGTAGAGGCCTGTTGCACGGGCTCGATCACACTGGAAGTGGTCTTCGGATCTCCGGACAACTTCCGAAGCGAGGAGTTAATCTTCGATATCGTCCCCTTCTGCAGTGGCTATCATGCACTGCTCGAACGAACCGCATTCGCCAGATTCAATGCGGTACCGCATTATGCATACCTCAAGCTCAAAATGCCAGGACCTCGCGGGGTTATAACAGTTAATGGAAACACAAAACGCTCGCTCCGTACGGAGGAGCACACTGCAGCCCTCACAACAGAAGTGCAAAGCAGCCTTCTGAGACAAACCGCCAATTCAGCGATAAAGCCCCCGGACACCTTCAAGCGAGTCCGGAGTACCCTGCAACAGGATCGCCCGGCACGTTCAGAGCTCGCCTAGCAATTCGGCCTCCGTCATAGTCCTAGTCAAGCGGCGAAATTTGCGCCGCGCGTACATAATTACACACTCAAGATACCATGGGCATAGGCGGAGGCACGACTATGGCACGGCCCACAATGCGGCTCAACCGCCTCAGGGCCCGTATATCTTTATCATTTTTTCTCTTTCAGGACCCTATTCTCTGAAAGCCCTTTCTGATAGCCTGATTATCGGACCCATTACGGGAAGGAAATACCAAGGAAGCAAGAAGCTCTGAAGTACAAGGGAATCCCCAGGTGGTCTCTGATAACGATCGCTATACCTGTTTTACATACCCATACGCAGCTTGCCCTTGGATAGGATATGTCAGATAGTCCTATTTTTTGCTTATTACACTACTTGTATACATACGCTTTGACGTATTATTTAAATAACAATGTACAACGTTAGCTTATTATTACATTTCTTCATCTTTTTCCTTGTCTGCTTATTTACGACAAATTGCACCCGTACATTTTGATACGTCCAGTGCGCCAGGGGCTTCAGTGTACCCCATAACACGACAAGAAAAGTTCGAACACTTTCGACAGTGCGGCACCCCGAACTTATAGCATTATATGCATCAGCTCCGAATCATGTCTTGGGTCAATAGTTGGGTTTGCCCGGCTCCCAAGTTTTGGTACCTTACGTTCCGCTATATCGGCTAAGGTAGCGCTGGGAGAACTACTGCGATTGTGTCCCGGTTCTTCCAGACGAGCACCTCAGTAGAGAAAGCCGAAAACTGACTGTCATGATGCGGCGAGAGCTGGTCGCTGTTCGAGAGGTCTCAAATCCTTAAAGATTTTTTTCCGCTTCGGGCAAGGAGTCGGCCTTGTCCGATTTAGGCGTGCATAGCGCCCCAAGTTCGGCCTTCCGAATACTAGGGGCTTCGCTGAAATTTAAAATTGTAGACTTCTAGGGCTAAGTGAGAGTGATAAAGCTTTATAGTCCGATTGCCTTGTTCGCTGCACTAAACACCTCCTTAAAGGACCAATTTTTTTGGATAAAGAGTGTTTAAGATCTATTCCGAACACCTCAGTACTAGTTACATGGGGGCAGAAGCCGACGACTAGCCAACTCTCAGATTTTATAAACGGCTGCACAGAAGGTAATATTTTAAATCAACAAGCGTTATATAGCGCACATGAACTCGTTTTCATATTACATAATCACATGAGTACATTCATTCAAAAATTACATCCTTAGCACATTCCTACGCCACAAGGCAAGCACCCTTCAGGACACTGTCATAATACTTTTCGGGGTGGCGATGCTCCTTGCCCTCCGGCGACCCCTCTTTCGGCGTCCATCTTCGCGCAGTGCACTTTCGCACGGGCAAAGGCCCGGCGCGCACCTTCAATGCAGACGGACCGCTTTACCAAGCCGAAGTAGCTGCCAGGTAGGGGCTCGCCAGGCCACATCCGGACTATGAGACCCTTCATGGTCAGTTCGGCCGCCTTGTGAAGCTCGACCAGTTGCTTCAACTGGTCGCTCAAGGGTATCGGATGTTCGGTCCCAGTATACTGAGACCAGAACAACTTCTCCGTCGAGCCCCCTTCCTCGGCCCGGTAGAACTCCGCGGCATCCGATACGCTGCTGGGTAGATCTGTGAACGCTCCTGGAGAGCTCCGAATTCGGGTAAGTAAAAGGAAAGTTTCCTTCACATGCTTGCTTTGCATAATGAATGCCTTACCCGCCGCTATCTTCTTGACCGCCTGAATTTCCTGGAGGGCCTTTTGGGCTTCGGCCTTGGCATTTTGTGCGTTCTCGAGGGCCTTCGCAAGCTCGGACCCTTGCGTCTTAGAGTCACGCTCCAAGGACTCGTATTTCTTGACAAAATCCTGGAGCTCTTGCTGAACCTCGCCGACTCGGGCCTCTTGCTTCTCGCGCTCGGTGCGCTCCTTGGCTGCTCTGTCTTCGGCCTCGTTCAGCGCCTTCTTCAGGGCCGCCACTTAGGTCGTGGCCCCTAGCAAAATTCATGACGATCCTATGATCTAACAACAACCTTCTTTTTTTCTTTATCAATATACGGACGGGGTATCACTTACCCTTGTTCTCTTCGAGCTGCCTCTTGGTAAGGCCGAGCTGTTCCTTGGACCGCTCAAGGTCCCGCTTCAGTTCGGAGACCTCCGCAGTACGAGCGGCAGCGGCCAGCAGCGAATCCTGCTTTTTCACATAGACATATTCTCATAATTTGATTACTTACCTCAAAGCCTGTTAGGAGGCTGGCACAGGCTTCAGTCAGTCCGCTTTTGGCGGACCGAACCTTCTCGACCACCGCACTCATGATAGTGCGGAGCTCTTCATCAATGGAAGCGCCGCGAAGCGCTTCCAGCAAGTTGTCCGATGCCTCTGGATGGACAAAGGCCATCGGCACAGACGACTCGATCCCTTAGCGAGGGGTCGCCTGACAGAATCCGGAACCACTGGAGGTTCCGGTGCAGTATCCGACTGGGGGCCAAACTTGCTGCCCCCGTCATTAGAGCCCACGGGAGTCTTGCCCCCCATGCGCCTAGCATCTGGGATGTCGCCTTGGAGCGCCTCCAGAACTATCTCCCCTTGGTTTAGTGCCCTTTGAGACAACACCTCGACGTCGTCCGTAGGGCGGGGTGAGGTGGCAATCGGGAGTGAATCGCTGTTCATCGCCGACTGGCCCAAAGACTCATCCGAAGAGGATACGTCGATATGGGCTTTGGATGGACTGCATGATCATGTTTGGCATGATAAGAAGCAATAAAACAAAACATGCCAGAACTATTATGGTATCCGCGGATGCTTACGACTTCGCCAGGGTTGTCCCTGGGCAACCACTCCTCGTCGCTGTAAGCGGCTGTTGTGGAGTAGTCCGGAAGGAGGGTCCTTCCCTTCTTGGACCCTTCAGCCTCCCCAGATGGGGCGGCCTTCCTTTTCTTGTCTCCCTCGGCTGGGAGGGGGGAGAACTTTCCTCTTCCTCCTCCTCGTTTTCGTGGGAGAGGGCGCCTCGGTGTTATCGGGCGATGAGTCCGATATGACCTTGCGCCAGAGACCTTTCCTGGTCCCCGCGGCCTTCTTCTTGGCCTTCTTCTCCGGCGCCTCATAGGGTGCCGGAACCAGCATCTCCGTTAAGAGAGCCTTTGCTGGATCTTCGGGCAGAGGGGCCGGACAATCGATCCGCTCCGCTGTCGCTACCCAGTCCTGTTAAAATGGCGTGGAGGCTCAGATCCCTCACACGATTATACTGGGGAAAGGAATATCTTGTGAAGATATAAAGAGCTTACCGGATTGGCAGGGCGCTTTGCGCTGAGTCCGCGATCCTCGGTAAGGGGAGGAGGTAGCTCGGCGGCCTTGAACAACACCTTCCAGACATCCTTGTGCGTCGTGTCGAAAAGCTCTCGCGGCGTTTGGTGCTCGGCTGGGTCAAACTCCCACATATTGAATGCCCGTCTTTGACACGGGAGGATTCGGCGGAAGAGCATGACCTGGACCATGTTGACAAGCTTGATTTTCTTGCTTACCATATTCTTGACACAGTACTGTAGTCCGGTCAGCTCCACCGACGAACCCCAGGATAGGCCCTTCTCTTTCCAGGAGGTGAGCCGCATGGGGATGCCGGATCGAAATTCGGGGGCCGCCACCCAGTTGGTGTCGCGCGGCTCGGTGATGTAGAACCACCCCGATTGCCACCCCTTCACGGTCTCTACATAGGAGCCTTCGAGCCAGGTGACGTTGGGCATTCTGCCCACCATGGCGCCTCCGCACTCCGCTTGCTGGCCGACCACCACCATTGGTTTCACGTTGAAGGTCTTCAGCCATAGGCCGAAGTGGGGCTTGATGTGGAGGAAGGCCTCGCACACGACGATAAACGCCGAGATGTTGAGGATGAAATTGGGGGCCAGATCATGGAAGTCCAGCCCGTAGTAGAACATGAGCCCGCGGAAAAATGTGTGGAGAGGAAATCCCAGTCCGCGGACAAAGTGGGTGAGGAATACAACCCTCTCATGGGGTTCTGGAGTAGGGACGATCTGCCCCGCGTCTGGGAGCCGGTGCGCGATGTCTGCGGCCAGGTATCCGGCTTCCCGGAGCTTCGTAATGTCCTCCTCCGTAACGGAGGAGACCATCCACTTGCCTCCCGCTCCGGACATGTTTGGAATGGTTTTGCGGAGAAAATGAGAACTTGGGCGCTGGAGCTCGAGTGCGCGAGAGTGGATGGGCAGGGAAGAAGAAGGCGTGGGTGAAAAAGAGGAGTCTGTTGGAAATGTGCCCTAGAGGCAATAATAAATGGTTATTATTATATTTCTTTGTTCATGGTAATTGTCTATTATTCATGCTATAATTGTATTGTCCGGAAATCGTAATACATGTGTGAATACATAGACCACAACGTGTCCCTAGTAAACCTCTAGTTGACTAGCTCGTTGATCAACAGATAGTCATGGTTTCCTGACTATAGACATTGGATGTCATTGATAACGGGGTCACATCATTAGGAGAATGATGTGATGGACAAGACCCAATCTTAAGCATAGCATAAAAGATCGTGTAGTTTCGTTTGCTAGAGCTTTCCAATGTCAAGTATCTTTTCCTTAGACCATGAGATCGTGCAACTCCCGGATACCGTAGGAGTGCTTTGGGTGTGCCAAACATCACAACGTAACTGGGTGACTATAAAGGTGCACTACGGGTATCTCCGAAAGTGTCTGTTGGGTTGGCACGGATCGAGACTGGGATTTGTCACTCCGTGTGACGGAGAGGTATCTCTGGGCCCACTCGGTAATGCATCATCATAATGAGCTCAATGTGACTAAGGCATTAGTCACGGGATCATGCATTGCGGTACGAGTAAAGAGACTTGCCGGTAACGAGATTGAACAAGGTATTAGGATACCGACGATCGAATCTCGGGCAAGTAACATACCGATTGACAAAGGGAATTGTATACGGGATTGATTGAATCCTCGACATCGTGGTTCATCCGATGAGATCATCGTGGAACATGTGGGAGCCAACATGGGTATCCAGATCCCGCTGTTGGTTATTGACCGGAGAGGCGTCTCGGTCGTGTCTGCATGTCTCCCGAACCCGTAGGGTCTACACACTTAAAGGTTCGGTGACGCTAGGGTTGTAGATATATGTGTATGCGGAAACCCGAAAGTTGTTCGGAGTCCCGGATGAGATCCCGGACGTCACGAGGAGTTTCGGAATGGTCCGGAGGTAAAGAATTATATATAGGAAGTCAAGTTTCGGCCACCGGGAAAGTTTCGGGGGTTACCGGTATTGTACCGGGACCACCGGAAGGGTCCCGGGGGTCCACCGGGTGGGGCCACCTATCCTGGAGGGCCCCGTGGGCTGAAGTGGGTGGGGAACTAGCCCCTAGTGGGCTGGGCGCTCCCCCATGGGCCTCCCCCCCTGCGCCTAGGGTTGGGAACCCTAGGGTGGGGGGCTTCCCACTTGCCTTGGGGGGCAAGGCACCCCCCTTGGCCGCCGCCCCCCACCCTAGATGGGTTCTGGCCGGCGCCCCCCCTCCCAGGGGGCCTATATAAAGGGGGGAGGGGGAGGGAGGGCAGTAGTATAACAGCCTTGGGCGCCTCCCTCCTCCCCTGCTACACCTCTCCGTCTCGCAGAAGCTCGGCGAAGCCCTGCCGAGACCCGCTACATCCACCACCACGCCGTCGTGCTGCTGGATCTCCATCAACCTCTCCTTCCCCCTTGCTGGATCAAGAAGGAGGAGACGTCGCTGCACCGTACGTGTGTTGAACGCGGAGGTGCCGTCCGTTCGACACTCGGTCATCGGTGATTTGGATCACGGCGAGTACGACTCCGTCATCCACGTTCATTGGAACGCTTCCGCTCGCGATCTACAAGGGTATGTAGATGCACTCCTTTCCCCTCATTGCTAGTATACTCCATAGATGCATCTTGGTGAGCGTAGGAAATTTTTAAAATTATGCTACGATTCCCAATAGTGGCATCATGAGCCAGGCCTATGCGTAGTTACTATGCACGAGTAGAACACAAAGAAGTTGTGGGCGTTGATGTTGCCAATTCTTCTTGCCGCTACTAGTCGTTTCTTGTTTCGGCGGCATTGTAGGATGAAGCGGCCCGGACCGACCTTACACGTACGCTTACGTGAGACAGGTTCCACCGACTGACATGCACTAGTTGCATAAGGTGGCTAGCGGGTGTCTGTCTCTCCTACTTTAGTCGAAACGGATTCGATGAAAAGGGTCCTTATGAAGGGTAAATAGAAATTGGCAAATCACGTTGTGGTCATATGTAGGTAAGAAAACGTTCTTGCTAGAAACCTACAAACCACGTAAAAACTTGCAACAACAATTAGAGGACGTCTAAGTTGTTTTTGCAGCATGTGTTATGTGATGTGATATGGCCAGAAGATGTGATGAATGATATATGTGATGTATGAGATTGATCATATTCTTGTAATAGGAATCACGACTTGCATGTCGATGAGTATGACAACCGGCAGGAGCCATAGGAGTTGTCTTTATTATTTTGCATGACCTGCATGTCATTGAATAACGCCATGTAAATTACTTTACTTTGTTGCTAAACGCGTTAGCCATAGAAGTAGAAGTAATCGTTGGCGTGACGACTTCATGAAGACACGATGATGGAGATCATGATGATGGAGATCATGGTGTCATGCCGGTGACGAAGATGATCATGGTGCCCCGAAGATGGAGATCAAAGGAGCATGATGATATTGGCCATATCATGTCACTATTTGATTGCATGTGATGTTTATCATGTTTTTGCGTCTTATTTGCTTAGGACGATGGTAGTAAGTAAGATGATCCCTTATGATAATTTCAAGAAAAGTGTTCCCCCTAACTGTGCACCGTTGCGAAGGTTCGTTGTTTCGAAGCACCACGTGATGATCGGGTGTGATAGATTCTAACGTTCGAATACAACGGGTGTTGACGAGCCTAGCATGTAAAGACATGGCCTTGGAACACACGCAATACACTTAGGTTGACTTGACGAGCCTAGCATGTACAGACATGGCCTCGGAACACGGAGGACCGAAAGGTCGAGCATGAGTCGTATAGAAGATACGATCAACATGGAGATGTTCACCGATCTTGACTAGTCCGTCTCACGTGATGATCGGACACGGCCTAGTTAACTCGGATCATGTTTCACTTAGATGACTAGAAGGATGTCTATTTGAGTGGGAGTTCATTAAATAATTTGATTAGATGAACTTAATTATCATGAACTTAGTCTAAAATCTTTACACTATGTCTTGTAGATCAAATGGCCAACGTTGTCCTCAATTTCAACGCGTTCCTAGAGAAAACCAAGCTGAAAGATGATGGCAGCAACTATACGGACTGGGTCCGGAACCTGAGGATCATCCTCATAGTAGCCAAGAAAGATTATGTGTTAGAAGCACCGCTAGGTGAAGCACCAATCCCTGAAAACCAAGACGTTATGAACGCTTGGCAATCACGTGCTGATGATTACTCCCTCGTTCAGTGCGGCATGCTTTACAGCTTAGAACCGGGTCTCCAAAAACGTTTTGAGAAACATGGAGCATATGAGATGTTCGAGGAGCTAAAACTGGTTTTTCAAGCTCATGACCGGGTCGAGAGATATGAAGTCTCCGACAAGTTCTTCAGCTGTAAGATGGAGGAGAATAGTTCTGTTAGTGAGCACATACTCAGAATGTCTGGGTTACACAACCGCTTATCCCAGCTGGGAGTTAATCTCCCGGATGACGCGGTCATTGACAGAATCCTCCAGTCGCTTCCACCAAGCTACAAGAGCTTTGTGATGAACTACAATATGCAGGGGATGGAAAAGACCATTCCTGAGGTATATTCAATGCTGAAATCAGCGGAAGGGGAGATCAGAAAAGAACATCAAGTGTTGATGGTGAATAAAACCACTAAGTTCAAGAAGGGCAAGGGTAAGAAGAACTTCAAGAAGGACGGCAAGGGAGTTGCCGCGCCCGGTAAGCCAGTTACTGGGAAGAAGTCGAAGAATGAGTGGGAGGAAAGTGGAACTTGATGAGGTGATAGTCACCCCTTCCGAACCGGAAAGTAGCGCAGCGCGGGAAAATGTTCCTGTGGTGCCTACACCGACTGGGGAGGAAGTTAATGATGATGATCATGAAGCTTCGGATCAAGTTACTGAACTTCGTAGGTCCACAAGGACACGTTCTGCACCAGAGTGGTACAGCAACCCTGTCCTGGAAATCATGTTGTTAGACAACGGTGAACCTTCGAACTATGAAGAAGCGATGGCGGGCCCGGATTCCGACAAATGGCTAGAAGCCATGAAATCCGAGATAGAATCCATGTATGAAAACAAAGTATGGACTTTGACTGACTTGCCCGATGAGCGGCGAGCCATAGAAAACAAATGGATATTTAAGAAGAAGACGGACGCAGATGGTAATGTGACCATCTACAAAGCTCGACTTGTCGCTAAGGGTTATCGACAAGTTCAAGGGGTTGACTACGATGAGACTTTCTCACCCGTAGCGAAGCTGAAGTCCGTCCGAATCATGTTAGCAATTGCCACATACTATGATTATGAGATATGGCAGATGGACGTCAAAACGGCATTCCTTAACGGCTTCCTTAAGGAAGAGTTGTATATGATGCAGCCGGAAGGTTTGTCGATCCTAAGAATGCTAACAAAGTATGCAAGCTCCAGCGCTCAATCTATGGGTTGGTGCAAGCATCTCGGAGTTGGAACATTCGCTTTGATGAGATGATCAAAGCGTTTGGGTTTACACAGACTTATGGAGAAGCCTGTGTTTACAAGAAAGTGAGTGGGAGCTCTGTAGCATTTCTCATATTATATGTGGATGACATATTATTGATGGGAAATGATATAGAATTCTTGGAAAGTATAAAGGCCTATTTGAATAAGTGTTTTTCAATGAAGGACCTTGGAGAAGCTGCTTATATATTAGGCATCAAGATCTATAGAGATAGGTCGAGACGCCTCATTGGTCTTTCACAGAGTACATACCTTGACAAGATATTGAAGAAGTTCAATATGGATCAGTCCAAGAAGGGGTTCTTGCCTGTATTGCAAGGTGTGCAATTGAGCACGGCTCAATGCCCGACCACGGCAGAAGATATAGAAAAGATGAGTGTCATCCCCTATGCCTCGGCCATAGGGTCTATTATGTATGCCATGCTGAGTACCAGACCTGATGTAAACCTTGCCGTAAGTTTGGTAGGAAGGTACCAAAGTAATCCCGGCATGGAACACTGGACAGCGGTCAAGAATATCCTGAAGTACCTGAAAAGGACTAAGGATATGTTTCTCGTTTATGGAGGTAACGAAGAGCTCGTCGTAAAGGGTTACGTCGATGCTAGCTTTGACACAGATCTGGATGACTCGAAGTCATAAACCGGATACGTGTATATTTTGAATGGAGGAGCAGTAAGCTGGTGCAGTTGCAAGCAAAGGTTGGCGGGATCTACATGTGAAGCGGAGTACATGGCAGCCTCGGAGGCAGCACAGGAAGCAGTCTGGATGAAGGAGTTCATTACCGACCTAGGGGTGATTCCCAATGCGTCGGGCCCGATGACTCTCTTCTGTGACAACACTGGAGCTATTGCCCTTGCGAAGGAGCCCAGGTTTCACAGGAAGACCAGGCATATCAAGCGTCGCTTCAACTCCATTCATGAAAGTGTTCAAAATGGAGACATAGATATTTGTAAAGTACATACGGACCTGAATGTAGCAGATCCGTTGACTAAACCTCTCCCTAGAGAAAAACATGATCAACACCAAGACGCAATGGGTGTTCGATTCATCACAATGTAACTAGATTATTGACTCTAGTGCAAGTGGGAGACTGTTGGAAATATGCCCTAGAGGCAATAATAAATGGTTATTATTATATTTCTTTGTTCATGGTAATTGTCTATTATTCATGCTATAATTGTATTGTCCGGAAATCGTAATACATGTGTGAATACATAGACCACAACGTGTCCCTAGTAAACCTCTAGTTGACTAGCTCGTTGATCAACAGATAGTCATGGTTTCCTGACTATGGACATTGGATGTTATTGATAACGGGATCACATCATTAGGAGAATGATGTGATGGACAAGACCCAATCTTAAGCATAGCATAAAAGATCATGTAGTTTCGTTTGCTAGAGCTTTTCCAATGTCAAGTATCTTTTCCTTAGACCATGAGATCGTGCAACTCCCGGATACCGTAGGAGTGCTTTGGGTGTGCCAAACATGACAACGTAACTGGGTGACTATAAAGGTGCACTACGGGTATCTCCGAAAGTGTCTGTTGGGTTGGCACGGATCGAGACTGGGATTTGTCACTCCGTGTGACGGAGAGGTATCTCTGGGCCCACTCGGTAATGCATCATCATAATGAGCTCAATGTGACTAAGGCATTAGTCACGGGATCATGCATTGCGGTACGAGTAAAGAGACTTGCCGGTAACGAGACTGAACAAGGTATTGGGATACCGACGATCGAATCTCGGGCAAGTAACATACCGATTGACAAAGGGAATTGTATACGGGATTGATTGAATCCTCGACATCGTGGTTCATCCGATGAGATCATCGTGGAACATGTGGGAGCCAACATGGGTATCTAGATCCCGCTGTTGGTTATTGACCGGAGAGGCGTCTCGGTCGTGTCTGCATGTCTCCCGAACCCGTAGGGTCTACACACTTATTGTTCGGTGACGCTAGGGTTGTAGAGATATGTGTATGCGGAAACCCGAAAGTTGTTCGGAGTCCCGGATGAGATTCCGGACGTCATGAGGAGTTCCGGAATGGTCCGGAGGTAAAGAATTATATATAGGAAGTCAAGTTTCGGCCACCGGGAAAGTTTCGGGGGTTACCGGTATTGTACCGGGACTACCGGAAGGGTCCCAGGGGTCCACCGGGTGGGGCCACCTATCCCGGAGGGCCCCATGGGCTGAAGTGGGTGGGGAACCAGCCCCTAGTGGGCTGGGCGCCCCCCCATGGGCCTCCCCCCCTGCGCCTAGGGTTGGGAACCCTAGGGTGGGGGGCTTCCCACTTGCCTGTGGGGGCAAGGCACCCCCCTTGGCCGCCGCCCCCCACCCTAGATGGGTTCTGGCCGGCGCCCCCCCTCCCAGGGGGCCTATATAAAGGGGGGAGGAGGGAGGGCAGTAGTATAACAGCCTTGGGCGCCTCCCTCCTCCCCTGCTACACCTCTCCGTCTCGCAGAAGCTCGGCGAAGCCCTGCCGAGACCCGCTACATCCACCACCACGCCGTCGTGCTGCTGGATCTCCATCAACCTCTCCTTCCCCCTTGCTGGATCAAGAAGGAGGAGACGTCGCTGCACCGTACGTGTGTTGAACACGGAGGTGCCGTCCGTTCGGCACTCGGTCATCGGTGATTTGGATCACGGCGAGTACGACTCCGTCATCCACGTTCATTGGAACGCTTCCGCCCGCGATCTACAAGGGTATGTAGATGCACTCCTTTCCCCTCGTTGCTAGTATACTCCATAGATGCATCTTGGTGAGCGTAGGAAATTTTTAAAATTATGCTACGATTCCCAACAGAGTCCTTATCCGTTTATAAGGGCAGTAGAAACTGTGCGCCTCCCTACTTGCCCCGTAAAATTGCGTATTCCCCAAGTGCCGTGATTGATGGCGCGGTTGGGTTACCCATATCCTTATTGATGAGAATCCCGTGATAAGGGGAACACGATCTCTGCTTCGACAAGACGTGCCAATAAAACCGCCTCGCAACACGTGCAGTGGCAGGCAGGGAAAAATGGTTCGTAATGACCGGGCCACGGCAGGACGTCACGTTATGGAAAGTTGTCGGCAGATTAGATTAGTGGAATAATATACTCTCTATGGTGGTATGTGGAATTTGTTTTGCAGAGCCGGACACGATCCTTGTGTTCAAAATCTTCTATGGAGTATTCGGAGGAGGAACCCGCCTTGCAATGCCGAAGACAATCTGCGCGCCGGACACATCGTCATTGAAGCCTTGTTTAGGGGCTACTGAGGGAGTCCTGGATTAGGGGGTCCTCGGACATCCGGACTATATACCTTGGCCGGACTGTTGGACTATGAAGATACAAGATTGAAGACTTTGTCCCGTGTCCGGGTGGGACTTTCCTTTGCGTGGAAGGCAAGCTTGGCAATTCGGATATGTAGATCTCCTCCCTTGTAACCGACTCTGTGTAACCTTAGCCCCCTCCGGTGTCTATATAAACCGGAGGGTTTAGTCCGTAGGACAACAACAATTAGAATCATAGGCTAGCTTCTAGGGTTTAGCCTCTACCATCTCGTGGTAGATCAACTCTTGTAATACTCATATCATCAAGATCAATCAAGCAGGAAGTAGGGTATTACCTCCATCGAGAGGGCCCGAACCTAGGTAAACATTGTGTCCCCCGCCTCCTGTTACCATTAGCCTTAGACGCACAGTTCGGGACCCCCTACCCGAGATCCGCCGGTTTTGACACCGACAAAAAGCATAACCATGATGGGTCCAGAGGTGAACTCTCTTTATCTGCATATTCTCATGATCTTCGAAATCCAACTTCTCCAAGACATAACGTCTTATATGGCAGGGGATGCACTAGTTGAATTTTAGAAAGCGGAAACTAAACATTGAAGAAACATAAGTCATGCTTAATTACGGAAAAAGACTGGTCGTCATTGCGTACGGTATAAACATTGAAGGTCTCGTCGAGCTTAATACTAAAGCGTCGACCGCCTTCTAGGTGAGGCCTGTCGCACAGACCCCAGTCGTCGCCGCAATACTCGCACTCTTGGATCCTATCGCTGTCGTCAGACATTCCCTATGTTCATAATTCAAAGATTAAAGTTCTGAAATTAAATATATGTACTACAAAAACTAAAATAGGACATATCGGGGAAGATGACATCAACATGCTCCTACTTCATGTTCAAAGATTTCCCAAAAGATGCTTGCATTAAAACATACAAAAAAGATAAAATGAACTCTAATGCAAAAACAGATTCTCAGACTTAGTGTAATTCACAGTGTGGCAGAAACAAATTTAAGATGCACACTTGGAGGCAAGAATTAAATATGCTACAAGGCAAGAACATGGCATCAAAAGGTATGGCATGATAGAGCATAACATAAACAACAAAACATGGTTACTGATCATGTTCAGAAGAGTCATGGATATGATGATAGCATCAAGAGAACATGGCAAAAAGATATAACAGATTTCAGACAGTGAAAAACTGGGCATGCTGACAACAACATCATGATGCTGACTTGGGAGGCACATAACAATAAGCATAACAATTGTACAATTTATTAAACTAACATGAGCATGTAGTAGACATAGTAATCCTCAAATACTCCATTGGCGCAAGTTCATATGATGCACAAATCATTTATTATGGATTTTACAAAATGGAACATTCTGTTAACAGGCTGACACATATAACATGATAGCTAGAGAGCAACAACTAAACATGCTACAATAAGGTAACATAGCGACCAAAAGCATGGCATCAAAGTACACATCACAAACACCAAATCACATGAAGGAATCATATCCATATGAGGTCTAGATTAGTAGCAACCAACAAGCAAAGTTGGCAAGTTTTACAACAGACAGTTTAGGACTTGGTAAAATTGACAAGTCTGAAAACAAAAACAGTGACTAGGAATGTTTGCAAGCTCATGGCACTCACATCAGGGCATATCATGGCATGAAAAAATTACTAGGAACAAGTACACATAAAAATGATCCAATGTCATGTTGACAAGTTGCTCATATGGTGCATGCATTAATTCACACAAAAATGACAAAGTGACAAACATCAACAGTTTTTTACAATCTAGACCTTTTTGTCAGCAACATCAAAGTAGAGAACATCATTATAGTTCATATGCTCACGAGGAGCGGGCGGAGCTCGACGGGGGCGGCGACGACGGCGACGAGGAGGAGCGGCGATGAGGCGACGGGGCAGGGCGTCGGCGTCGGGGGAGAATGGGAGAAGTTGGGGAAATTTCCTAAGTGTGTGGTTATATACCCAACCCTTTAGTCCCCGTTGGTGGCTCCCACCGGGACTAAAGGCCCCCGTTTAGTCCCGGTCCGAGTCACCAACCGGGACTAAATGTCTGTGCTCACCTTTAGTCCCGGTTGGTGGCTCCAACTGGGACTAAAGGCTCCCCTCGGGACTAAATGTCTGGCACAGCGGTGTCAAAAGTTTAGTCCCACCTCGCTGGTTGAGAGGAGCTCACAATGGTTTATAAGCGCGGCTGCGACATGCCTCTCGAGCTCCTCTCTAAAACATGCACTTCATGCCTACCTCTGTGCCCTGTTGGGTCTGCTTGCCCTGCGGGCCTGCATTTTGGCCCATATTTAGGGTTTCTAGTCGTATGCAGGCCGTGGTGGCCTAGTATGCGGGCTTTTTTTGCATATGTTATGTTTTTAAAAGTTTAATGTTATTTGCATACATTATTTTTAGTTATATAATTTTAGTTGCATAAATTTTATACAATTTTAGTTGCACAATTTTATATAATTTAGTTATATAATTTTAGTTGCATAAGTTTTATTTTACTGATTCGTTTTAGTTGATTCCTTTCGCTATTAGAGTTTTATAAAAGCTTTTTAGTTTGCTATTAAAGTTTGTAACAAAAAACACTTTATGAAAATTCTTTTTGCTATTAAAGTTTTTAACAAAAAATACTTTGATAATTTTAGTTAATATTATTTTGATTCTTTTTGGTTGATTCTTTTTGCTGTTGAAGAATATTGTAGTTTTGTTTTAGTTGATCATAACAAAATATTTTAATTGATTCTTTTTAGTTCATTGTTTTTGCTACTAGAGTTTTATAAAAGCTTTTTAGTTCATTCTTTGAGCTAAATGACCCTGAAATTGAAAAGCACTACAAATGAACTCTGAAAAGTTTGAAACTTGGCATGATATCATAATTTCACCCACATAGAATGTGCTAAAAAGTTGAGAGGGTTACGGGAAAGACTAGATGCACTTCGTGTACAAACTGGACAATCTCTTTCGAAGTATCAAGGTTTCGGACGAAAACTCATCTATTACAAAAGGGATTTTATTTTCTAACATATTTTAACTCCAGACTTTTTGTGTGTTCAACATGCACCATTCAAACGCACATCATCAATTTTCAACCCTTTTGTGACTTCATTTGCTATTTTTCATGCATTTAATGATTTATTTTGAGCTAAATGACCTTGAAATTGAAAAGCACTACAAATGAATTCTGAAAAGGTTGAAACTTGGCATGATATCATAATTTCACCCACATAGCTGCTACCTCTTGAGCACTGCGTTGGTTTTGCCTTGAAGAGGAAAGGGTGATGCAGTAAAGTAGCATAAGTATTTCCCTTAGTTTTGAGAACCAAGGTACCAATCCAGTAGGAGACCATGCTCAAGTCCCTCGTACCTACACAAACAAATAAGAACCTTGCAACCAACGCGATAAAGGGGTTGTCAATCCCTTCATGGCCACTTGCAAAAGTGAGATCTAATAGAGATGATAAGATAATATTTTTGGTATTTTTATGATAAAGACTAAAAAGTAAAGAAAGCAAAATAAACGGTAATAGAAATAACGATAGATTAATATGATAGAGAATAGAACCGGGGGCCATAGGTTTCACTAGTGGCTTCTCTCAAGAGCATAAGTATTACGGTGGGTGAACGAATTACTGTCGAGCAATTGATAGAATTGAGCATAGTTATGAGAATATTTAGGTATGATCATGTATATAGTCATCACGTTCGTGACAAGTAGACCGACTCCTGCCTGCATCTACTACTATTACTCCACACATCGACCGCTATCCAGCATGCATCTAGAGTATTAAGTTCAGAAGAACAGAGTAACGCATTAGGCAAGATGACATGATGTAGAGGGATAGACTCATGCAATATGATATAAACCCCATCTTTTTATTCTCGATGGCAACAATACAATACGTGTCGTTTCCCCTTCTGTCACTGGGACCGAGCACCGCAAGATTGAACCCAAAGCTAAGCACTTCTCCCATTGCAAGAAAGATCAATCTAGTAGGCCAAACCAAACTGATAATTCGAAGAGACTTGCAAAGATAACCAATCATACATAAAAGAATTCAGAGGAGATTCAAATATTGTTCATAGATAATCTTGATCATAAACCCACAATTCATCGGATCTCGACAAACACACCCCAAAAGAAGATTACATCAAATAGATCTCCAAGAGAATCAAGGAGAACTTTGTATTGAGATCCAAAGAGAGAGAAGAAGCCATCTAGCTAATAACTATGGACCCGAAGGTCTGAGGTAAACTACTCACACATCATCGGAGAGGCTATCACTACAAAAAAAATACACTTCCGTGATGATACGTGTTTGTCACAGTAGGTCACGTTTTCTATCATGCAGGTACATCCATGACAATTTTATGAAAGAATCAAGATAGTCATACATGTGCTGTCGTAGAAGTGTTCCATGACATTACCAAAATTATCATCACGGAAGTGTCCACTTCCATGACGATAAATCACGCGTCACAGAAGTGCTTTCGTCAATGGTGACCGACACGTGGCATCCACCGTAACCGAACGCCGTTAAGCTATCGGGTCCGGTTTTGGATCCGATAACCCGTTAACAGCCCCGACCAATGGGGATTTTCCACGTGTAAAATCATCATTGGCTGGAGGGAACACGTGTCGGCTCGCCGTTGGGACAGATGTCATCCACTCATTGGACCCAAAGCGCCTATGATACGTCGACACGTGGCACGGGCCAACAGAGGCCCATTCCTGTGAAAAGGCCGGCCCGTTTGACTTGGTCAAAAGGTGGCAGGCCGGCCCACGGCAAGCCTGTTAACGGCCTATTCACATATAGCCCATTTACAGCCCGCTAACCCAGGGCCCGTTTACGTCCTATCCGAATTAGGCCAGTGGCGTCATCTGGGCCGTCCAATATAATTCCAGCCCGTTTTAACTTCCGGCCCATGTATGACCCATGACGTCTTTCGGCCCATATGAGGCCCTTAGTAACCCTCGGCCCATTAACGGCCCATGGTATAACTGGCCCGTAATGAACAGTGTATCACTTTATACCCATTAACGGCCCATTATTTCGTTGGGCCGTTTCCAGCCCATGTTATCTTTCGGCCTTCTCAGGGCCCATTTATTCATGGGCTCATTTCCAGCATTCGTTTACTTCCGGCCCGTTACTGTCATTTTCTGCTTGTAGGCCAAATTCAGCCCGTGGTTACAGTCGGCCCGTTTGTGGCCCGTTAATACGTTGGGCCGTTTTCATAGCGTCATCAAATACGGCCGATTAACGACGGCCCGTTATGGTCGGCCCATGAACGAACGATTTCAACTCTAGCCCATTTACGACCATAATGTGGTCTGTTATTGGCCCATGTTTGGCCAACCGATCATACAGCCCGTAGAAGGCCCATTGATGATACGGCCCGTAGAAGGCCCATTGTGTCTACGGCCCGTATAAGGCCCATGGTTTCTACGCCCCGTAGAAGGCCCACTGTTTCTACGGCCCTTAGAAGGCCCATTGTTTCTACGGCCCGTAGGAGGCCCATGTTAACTACAGTAAATATGTAGCCCATGGTTAATGTGGCCTAGTTTTTAAAAATATGTTATTGCGGCCACTAGCAAACTGCGGAAAAAGAACTGCACTGACTACAAGAAAACAAATAAACAAGACAATAAGGAAATAAATAGGCAAGCAACTTACGCTAGGCTATCACGGCTATTATACATATTACATCCACTGGGCATCAAAGTTCGCCACCAGTGCAAATATAGGGAACAAAGCAGCATATAAACGCCGCAGCAAAACATGTCCAGAACGGAAACCACTGTAGAAGAGCTCAAGAAACAATATCCTGGGTACCCATAATGCTGGCAAGATGCTTAGCAAGCTTATTAACTTTGTCTTGTTTGACGCTTAAATCCTCCAGCACTTGCTGTTGCACCAGGAAGTATGCATCTGAATTCTGCAGGGACTTCCTCAGTCCTTCGGCTTCCTGTCGCATAACATCTGATTGATGTCTTTCAACTTGAAGTTGAGACTCAAGAAGCCGAACTGATTCAGGCAGCGAGTTCGAAGAGCTGGTGCCAGTAGTAGTAGCCAGTAACTCGAACACTACATCAAGACAGGACTTTGGGGTTGTCTCAGTGTCTTCAATATAGTTTTTATCAGCTTTCTTGGAGACCAACAGGGATGTCTCACTATCTTGAACCTTATCTGCATTACTTCATGTACCATTGCATAACGGGGTACTCTTCTCCAATATTTTATCCGCATTCTAAAAGAGAAACAAACAAACACATCACAACTTTACAATGTAGTATATGAAACTCATTTTGGTAAACCAGTTCAGTAGTAAGGTGGACAGGATAACATCATGAAACAAACATATATCTATGTAGTATGGTCACTGTATGGTCTATATCATTCTAGTTTATGTTGCCAAATGAAGATAGATACAGTTCGAATCATATATATTTAAGACAAAGCAGCTTAGACAGAATATAAGTGTGGGAAACTACACAGCAATAACAACACTTGTAAGGTGCATGGCATGAGAATATAACTGTTTATTCAATTGAAACTGAAATCAACATAGAGCAAGTTACAACAGCAAACATGTTAAAGAAACAGGTTTAAAACATACCTGTTGTGCCATTGGAGTTTCAGTTGCATCCTTCAAATTTGAAATTAGTTGGTATGAGTAAATACAGTGATGCAAGAGCAAAGTAGTATGAACCATAGCTATGGAACCTGACCTGAGAAAAATTCTTATTTTGCTTTAAGCGTTGACTTGGGGTTCGGAGTGGTGGTCCTCGTGCTTTGGGCACTGCTGTTACCTTCCTAACTGCTCGTGTTTGGGTGCTCTGTGGTGGAGACGGTGCTGTGTCAACGGGAACTGGGTTACTATCTGCTGGGGTTGGGGTTAGAAGGGGTGTAGCTGGTTCTCTGTCCAACTGGGTAGGGGTACAATCTGCGTGAGTCTGGGTTATGTGTGGTGGGGCTGGTTCTTGGGCAAGTACAACCGTGGTTCTATCTCCATCGACAGGTAGCACGATCTTTTCTGAAGGCCGTGTTTTTACTCCCACAGATACTACCATCACCCCCTCCAATTGAAATGGCTGATAAACAAGAAAAGTAATTGAATGTACAGACATTGTAAGATAGACAGGTGCAATGGATTGTAGGGAAGAAAACAGGGCATGAAATAATTCACATTTATGCTGTCTAACCAAACAGAATAGCAGGACATAATTTCACATATATGATGGCTAATTAAATAGGATAGCATGACACAATTTCACATGTATGATGGCTAACTAAACAGGATAGAATGACATACTTCAAAATATGATGACTATGTAAACAAGATGACATGATATAACTATACGATGTGTCTATTAAAGTGGTTGGCATGCCATAAATCACAAACATGCTGTCGATGGAAACATGATGGCATGATATAATTCACGGATAGAATGACATAATTCAAAATATGATGACTATGTGAACAGGATGAGATGATATAACTATATTATGTCTTTAGAAAATGGGTTGGCATGCCATAATTCAGATACATGCTATCTATGTAAACATCATGGCATGATATAATTCAAATATATGATTCATATACTAAGGAAGTGAGCAGAGGGCAACTGCATATATGATGTGTCAACTAAGGAGATGGCATTCAATATCGTGTATATGATGTAAAAACTAAGCATTGCAATATAACATATGCATGATATGAGTAATATAACCCCGCCAAGTTTGAGCATACACCTCAGGGGGATAATAGGACTGGTCATCTGCCTCTGAATCCTCCTCTGAAGAGCTATCTGTAACCAGCAAGATATCTGCTTCACCAGGTAGCATTGTCTGCTCTGAAGACCTTGTTTTCACTCCAGATTTCTCCATCACCAATTCAAATGGCTGATGCACAGGAAGAGCAGTTGAATATACAAACATTGTCGACAAAAGCAATGAGAAATACAAAAAAAGGACGGCATGATATAATTCACATATATGACGCTTGGCTAAACAACATGGCATCATATATAATGCCTTGCAACAAGATATCATTGCATAATTCACATATATAATGTCTTGCAACAAGATGGCATTGCATAATTCACATATATGGTAATTAGACACTAAACAGGTGGCATTCACACAAAGCATGTCTAAACTAAGCAAACGACATAGCAATGCAAGATACCATACACACGATATGAGCAACATAACCCTGCCAAGTTAGAGCATGCACCTCGGGCGGGGTGGGGGGTGGGGAATAGGACTGGTCATCTATCTTTGAATCCTCCTCTGAGGAGCTATCTGTAACCAGCAAGACATGCGCTTCGTCAGATATCATTGTCTGCTCTGAAGACCTTGTTTCCACTCCAGATTTTTCCATGACCGTGCCGAATGGCTGATGCACAGGAAGAGTAATTGAATGTACTAAAATTGTTGACAAATTTAACACGTAATAAAAAATGATGTCATGATATAATTCACATATAAGATGACTGGCTAACCAGGGTGACATTGCAAACTTCACATATATGATGCCTCGCTAAACAAGATGGCATTGCATGATTCACATATACGATAAAGAAACTAAACAGATGGCATTGACACAAAGCATGTCTATACTAAGCAGATGACATCTTTGATGTATACAGTAAGCAATGCAAGGCACCACATGCATGATATTACAAAGATCAGCATGCCAACACTACTAGGGAAAACCCTAGTAGTAGCGCGGGTTTTGAGGATATCAGTAGCCCGCGGGAAGCTGCGCTACCAATAAGGCGCTACAGCTAACTGTTAGTAGTAGCGCGGTCGATACCCGCACTACTACTATTGACTATATCAGCAACGCTTTTCCGGAACGCGCTACTATTAATTAGCTGTAGCGATTTCCTAGCCCCGCGCTACTACTATATCTTTCATCATTTACCCAGCTTCCTACCCCGTTTCAGCTTCAATAAACTGCAATTTCCAGATACTAGGTACTACTAGATATCAATTTCATAAAGCATTATAGGTACTAGGTAGTACTCCCTCGGTTCCAAATTACTCGTCGTGGTTTTAGTTCAAATTTGAACTAAAACCACGACAAGTAATTTGGAACGGAGGGAGTACTAGATAACAATTTCATGTATACTCAACATGCATCATCAAGCAGTAGTAGGTGATATTGACGATGATCATCATATGTAGTTCTAGATGATATCGACAATGATCATTATATGTAGTTCTACATGATATTGACGACGATCATCATATGTAGTTCTAGATGATATAGCCACACACACATATGTAGTTCTAGATGATATCGACGACGATCATCATCCTCAAGCCTGGGCGGTGGGTGTTCCTGATAGTAATTAGGATGGCCTGTCCAACACGAAGATTCTTGCCAACGAGGAATCTCTTCCACCCAACCGAGTTTAAGTGTGTGCGACCGTCTGTGTCCATGCGGTAAGTACAGGTGGTGACGGAGCTCCTTGCGGTAAGGCGTAGTCCAGCTGAGCCTTCTTCATCAGGCTCGATACCACAACTCACAGATAGGTTCTTTGGCAATTTCTGAATAAGAAAAACATATCAATTAATAAATAGCCTCGCACATACTCTTGCAAATATATTTCTATTAAGTCTAGATTTCTACACTATCAAAAGACACAGTACTACGCATTTGTACTAATTAATCATGAATTCTACTAATAAGTATATATGGATTATCTACACTATTAATAGTTCCTTGGATTCTACACTAATAAGCATGTGATCAGACTCTACACTAAAGCATATCATCGACTAGATTCCACAAAGCATATCATTGGACTCTACACTAAGCATATCATCGGATTCACTAAGCATATCATCGGATTCACTAAGCATATCATCGGATAATTTGCATTTGTAAGTATAACAATAAAGCATATATATCATCAAATTACTACAGTTAGTATAACATACCATTTCATGCCGATCGACCATGGTACTTGTCAGGTGGGTCACGAATGGCACCCCGACAAAGTCATCACGTAGCGGAATTATGTCCCATAGGTTGCACACCTCCTCCTCGCTCAGCCTCATTCTTTGAGATGCGATGGCTTCATGAAGTGGGTTCTCATCATCTTCATCGAGTGGGTCCTCATTATCTTCATCATCTTCATCATCTTCCACCAGGTTGAGATAAATGACAGCCAGCTTGGGTCTTTCTGCTCTGAAGGAGAAGCTGATCAACTCACCACCAGTAAGACACATGTGGGCGAGAAAACGGGCCCATCCATCTCCTCCAATCTACGACATATTGTGTCCTTTCTCGACCTCCATAGTGTACGCCCCCCAGGAGCCTCAAATGTCACAGTGTCTCCTGTCAGCCTGTTGAATTTCAACCTCACATTGCATGGGACGATCTGTGTAAAAAAAGCAAAATGACACAATGTAGTAATGCCAACACTAAAAATAAAATAGTTGTTACATTTCATCTAATTTCTTACCGCCGCATGACGAAAACTTGACTGGAAGTAGATGCCGAATAGCTTGCCAGTTGCAAGGCTGCTGGCGCACCTTGACTTGCACAGTCGACATAGTGGTGGTGGTGGTGGTGCCATTTTCCTAAAGCGATATGAGCAAAGGATTAACGATCCACTTCACAGGAAAGAAAAACAGTAGCATGTGATATTTTTGGTTCTTCCACGAGAAGCAATTTTATGGACAATTATAATCCTATTGCCGAAAAAACTTTTCACAAATATCTACCAAATCAGGGTACCACCTACCAAGACATTTCATCTAATTTAGCCCCTATTGCCTAAGATAATTGATTTAAAAAACAAGTGGCAAATTTAACTAAATCGGCACCTGCATTTTGCCAAAAAATAACTTATTACAGAAAAACAAAAGCAACTAAATCAACTAGCCTACTAAATCAACTAAATCAACTAGCCTACTAAATCAACTATGTCAACTAGCCTACTAAACCAACTAAATGAACTAGCCTACTAAATCAACTAGCATACTGAATCAAAATGTTCTAAATCAACTAAATCAACTAGCCTACTAAATCAACTAGCCTACTAAATCAAAATGTAGCAGGGAGGAGGGGTTATGGATGGAGGAGGGAGGAGGGAGAAGGAGGGGTGAATCAAGGAGGGAGAAGAGTGTAGGACAGAGGAGGAAGACGAAGCGAGGAGGGGCCGGCCGGCGGCGAGTGGAGGGAGGACGGAGGAGGAAGGCGGCGCAAGGAGGGGCCGGCCAGCGGCGACTGGAGGGAGGACG